>NC_047664.1:89404886-89621191 GCF_011762505.2 Arvicanthis niloticus | reverse complement strand
CTTCCTGTAAAGTACTAAAATTATTTTTCCACTCAATGAAAAAGTAGCTACGAGCTCTAAAAGTTAAAAGCTAATTTTTAAACAAACAAAAACCAATAAAATTGTCAATTACAAACCGGGATAGCTGATCTCATAATAATAATAATAATAATAATAATAATAATAAATAATAATAATAATAAAATAATAATAATAATAATAATAATAATAATAATAATAATTTTTGTTGGTATTCCTGAGGGGCTGGGAAATTCCTAATGTGCATGAGAAAATAAGTAATCAAATCTGTGCCTCAGGATTCATCCACTCCACACCGAAGGGGTGCCAGTCCCCCTAATGCTGGTCCTACTCTGTCCCCTGGGAGCTCCTGCCACCTGCTGACTTCCCTCACTACCTCTACAAAGAGTGACCCTAGAGTATGTTGAAGTGAATCTTTCCTGCCCCTATTTCCAAAGTCATATGAGCCTCTAATAACAGAGATTTTTTTTAAGTAGCCCTTGGTGTCACAGGGATGAAAAGCAGAGTGATTTGGTATATACAGACCTCTTGTTCAATATCTAGAAAGCTCAGAATTAGCCCAAAATAGCCATGTCATGTATATTACCAGTTTTTATATAATCTATTACTAAAAGCCTAGGGGTTTAATTCTTTTAAATCTCTTTATTCACACCTCTGCTTGGCAATAAATGGATATTCCCCTCCCCTCATACAACAGTTTCCTGCATCATTTTTACTTATAAGTCTGTCATTAAACTATGACAGAATCTTTCAATGTGCCAGACATTGCACAGACAATGCAATGTCTGTGGTAAACAAAAGACAGTCTATAACTTCAAGAAGGCGACTGTCTTATCTCTCCGGTCTTTGATGTCATTCTTTGATGTCAATTTATACGTTTTCCTGGCAAGTGGCACTCACTGTAAACCTGCAACTAGCTCATGGAAGAGACTGTATTTCAGTCAAATGAAGAACTGAATGTATTGTAGTTTCATGGTCAGGGACAGGTATTGCTAATGCCTAAGGTAAGACCCAAAAGCAATCATGGCATACCTTAAATTTTACTCTTAGAAAGTCTGTAAGTTCACTGCACCTCAGCCAAGCCAGGCACAGTGAAATATTAAGTGAGACAAAGCAAAAAGGGAGAGAGGGAGACTCCTACCCCATCCTGCAGGCACTCCAGCGTGTTTCCTTGGCAGCACTCCTCGTGGATGTGGGCCACATCCAGGGCCAGCTTCTGAATCTCAGTAAAATTTGCTTTGGGAAACTTTTGACTTAGTCTAATAATGGTTCTGGGAGAGGAAGATTAAAAAAAATTATCTTGTTTATCAGGATGAAATCGCATTGTCTATAGAGTATCTGGGGAGTTGCCTCCAATGGAAAAGAACGGAGGTGTGTCCCTTTAAAAGAAAAGGAAACACATCTTAGGTCTCATTAGCTTCTGTTCCACCAGGCATAAACTCTGCAGATTGGGGACTGGGTCCTCAAATAATTTGGAAGTAATTTGTAGCTTCCTGAAGACTTTCTAGGAACTCAAGATAAATGTTGTCCTTGCCTGTTCATCCCTGACCCTGAGCATTTTGGATCTTTGTTACAGACACAGAGGCACTCAGCTGTAATTCCAGCAGACCGGAAGTGGGGGATGTTACAGACAAAGAGGCACTCAGCTATAATTCCAGCAGACCGGAAGTGGGGGAAGGAGAATCAGTAGCTCAAGACCAGCCTGAACTACCAGATTCTGCCTCAAAGAGAACAAATGTATATTTTTATTAAAGAATAAAGGATTAAGAAGGGGAAAATTCTTTGACAATAATACTTGCTTCTCATCTCATAGAAATAAATATGTGGGAGAAATCAGGGAGCGTTCAGATGCCCGAATAAACAGATTGAAAGAAGTAGACCAGACTTGACATCAGAGACTAAGGCATCAGCCTGTGGCAGAAGGAAGAATAAAATAAAGCTGCCGAGTTCATGGGAAGGGTGTCTGTGCGAAGAGCCTGCTTCCTTGAATAAATGATTGAGCCGTTGCTACTGACAGCTTGGGAATAACTGTGGAGTGTATGGCTTTTCTTGTTGATAGGTACACTATGCAGTTGCTGTCATTGTGTCATTTCTATTTTACTGTTAAGACAAAAATTTTTTAAGTGTTTTATGAATTGGTGACTAAGTTTATAGCGGAATCAGGAGGTAATTGTAGGATAAGTCTGATCCCTTCCAGGAGGAAGGTGCAGCCAGTCTTTGGAAGGAATTGTGGGACTGAAAATGTGCATTGGGGCTTGGCTGTGCACAATACCTAGGCCTCACGGCACTTAGAACCGTCTGCTCACCTGCCACTGGCTTCTAAAGTTGTTGACTCAAGGGAATATTTTACTGAGAAGCAACAATTGACACAACAGGGTTGATTAGGAAGCCTGGTTAACAAGAAGAATCTCTTGTTAAGCTACAAGTCTGAGAGGTCTCTCCATGAAGGTTGACCTACTATGTAGAAGAGCTGGGGAAATATGGTCTATTGGGGGTGGAGTGACGTTACATTGAGCCTATCAGATTGCCTCCTTAGAAGCTTATACTTACGAGGCCTGGAGGTTTCGGGATCCAAATTTTCTTATCACTGCACATACATGCTCATTTAGCATGGATCCTTCTCTTAATTCCTTTGCAATTATTGCTCTCTAGATGCAGAAGAAGTCAAGTGTTAAGAAAACCCGTTCATTCTCTCTAGGACCTAAGAACTAGAAAAGCTCAGTACAGATGACACCTGAAAGTATAAAATAGCTTGTACTAAACTCAGGACGTTTAAGCACATTATTCTACTTTTGTGACTTTTAGATTAATTCTAATGTATATATGTCTGAGATCTCTTTAAAAGTCTTCAAATCAATACGTCATAATTTTGATACTGGGACCACATGGACAACTGCACCTGTCCAGCCTCCAGGCAAACTAAAGCCTGTTGGTTCCTGCTCTGTTTAAAAAAAAAAAAAATGAAAAGAAAAGAAAAACAAAAAGAAAGAGAAAAAAAAGATTGCACTATAGTTGTGATTCTCAGGGGTTCAGCCCAGTTGAAGCTATATAACAAAGACTGACTCAAAAGGCAAAGTGAAATGAGCAAAGAAAAGCCAACACATGAACAACCCCACCAATTTCCAGCTTCCTTGGCTCTGGTTAAACTTGTAGTGTGCTCAGTTACCAGCTGTCAGTTACCTATAGGGCTGGTTGTTATGTATCAACATTGTTTTCTGCTCTACAGAAGAGGGACACAATCCCATCACTCAAACCGGCTTGCAGATACTAAGTCTCCTCCTCGCATACACACATTGCTGTTGCCTCTGCCCTCTTTAAACATTCAGTAAATTCTGATTCATGAAACCACAAAGCACACACATTTTTTACTTCAGCCTAGAGTGGTACCTTACTATTGTGGGTATCATTTCTAACTATAATTAGAAAATGAAATTTTGTTGATAATCGGAAAGGTCAAGTAAAAAGGACTTTCATTTAGGATAAGAAAGAATTACACTCTCTTCTGAAGATGGCCTTCTTCTCCACAGGGGGGCACATTTTCACCTTTAATCTGTTTTCCCTGCACTGTAGCTAGACCCATTTAGTTTCATATAGCTTCACAAAGATACTACCTTTGTCTGGAAGCATTCTTCCATGTTGTCAGCTTTGCAGCACGCTGGAACTACCTTGTCATACTGAGCAGCCAGGGAAAGAATGGTAGGGGCGTACATGAAGGGGTTCCTCCTTGACACTTCGTAGATGAACCTGTGGAATGGACAACAACGCTTGGAAATTTGCAAACATGTAAAAGATGAGTGGACTGCAACTGCCCTGAACCGAGCTCTGGAATTTATTTAAAGATCAGGGTAACAGCAAAAGCAACAGAGTCCAGTGGACTTTTTCTTTACTGTGCTGTTATGGGGAAGTGTGCATGCTTTTTTCAGAAGCTGTCAAAAAGTTCCTACATGTCAACCTCAAGAGAAAAGATCCAATACATTGTTCCAGAGTCTTTTATGAAAACAAATAAACAAAAATGCTATGATTCTTATTGAAATGTCTTTTTCAGTAAGTCTGCTCAGACATGTCTGGAATCAGCCAGGCCAGGTTCTAAGTAAGACACCTTGAATCTCAAACCCATCCTTAACTACATACTTATTCCAAGGCCATCCTGGCTTTCCTAGGACTCCGTTTCAAAAATAAAATGAAGTATTTTTTAAAGTTAAAAGGGAGGGTAGAGGGTGACATCAAAGCTTGTGAGCGTGTATTCAACCATTTGTGCTAAGCACATTTATTCCAACAACATCTGACCACACAGTCTTAATTATCAGTTTAATGGCTCTCAAAAGTCATTCTTTGCAATCCTGATGTATTTTTGTCTGAAGCAAAATCAAAATTTTAAAGGTGAGAAGGAGCTATGTGTTTCCAGAGACTGAAGGATCAGAGGTTGAATCTGCATGCGGTCTGTTCTACACCTCACAGTGTACTTCTAACAGGAGCCCCTGGGGTGTTCTTTGCACAGACCTCAACAGACACACTCTGGCTACATTTCCTACTTGTACACACTTTGGAGTACACAGACACAGTGTGTAGACAGCAAAAACAATGACTGCCCACTGGAGAGTCCTCACCTGTTCATGAACACCGTCCCGTTTTCATTGTATGCTTTGCAACTCTCGGCAGGTTCTGGAAACTGGAAGGGTGGGACAGAGGCCAGAGCAGTCTTCTTGCGTGCCAGCAGACACTGGTGTCTTTCCACCCCACTCTGGCTGCAGCAGTTTGAGAATCCATATTTGTTAGAGAGTTCTGTCTCGTGGCAAATTTCATCCAGAAACACAGATAGCTGGGAAAAAGAAAATCTTTTGTTGTTAATGAAAGGCGACTATCTAACTCCACTGGAACCAGTGTGGAAAGTTTTCTAGTGTCCAAAATGAGAACAGTAAATTAAGAAAAATTTCCATATTCAGTATATTTCCTCTCAGTCTAATGTGAGGACTTTCTTTGGTAGCTTTTAGGGTGAAGGCCTTTAAGCTTATATCTGTTGGGTACCATTCTGTGTGTGAGATATAATTATTTTAAAAGTAAAGAGGGCCATGCAGTATTTTATCTTTCCAATCTTGTTTTATGTGAGTTTCACTCTTTTATTTCATGAAAAACTTGTCTCTAAGATAATAGAAACTTCCCTCTTTTTACATAATCATTGTTTTATAGACACACATTCCTTTTGGCCTTCTAACAACATGACAATAGTCAGAAACTAGATATTATTTTAGTTAAAAATAAGAGGGACTTCTAAGTGGACTAAGTATAGAACCATTCTTCATTAGTCATAATCACTGATTTAGCTACATTTTAAAATGCTTTCTTCCTTAGCTCCTAAATTTACTGAGATTTGGACAAGACCATTATTTTTAAGGAAGTCACCCACCTCAGTAAAAATCATTATTAAACTATTACAACTGCTAACATTTTAAAAATCTCAACAGTCTCTCTTAAGACTCTAATTCTCTATATTCACATTTGGCTTGTGATGATATGTGGACGAGATAGTCTCTTCCTGAAGATGTCATGACTAGCCTGAAACTCATTACGTAAACTAGAGTAGCCTCAAATTTGGATCCGCTTGCCTCAGCCTTGCAAGCCCTGAGATCATAGAGGTGCACCACCATGTGTGTTTCAGTCAACCTTTTTAAATAAACCTTTTGAATTTGTAGTGACAAGTCATCCCATTTGCAACATTGCCCTGAACACTAGCTGAATGCGAGAGGCACCATAAGAAGTGCTCTGGACCTTTTTAACTGACTAACAAAGAATGACTAAAACTAAGATACAAACCAGAGTTCCTTATTAACTAATAAATTTTAGAGTTGGAAGCATCTGAAGTTGCCTTCTTACTGACTAGATTTCATAATTCCAGAAGGGGCTGTGCACAATGCTGGGGGAGAAAGGTCATCTAATCTACAGGCTGACCCAGCTGTAAACCCTGTGAGCTACAATTCTCCTGGCTAAGGTATATCCATTGGTACAACAGTGGCATAAACTCATGAAAGTGACAAACAGTGCTCTCTGACAGGGTGGCACTCAGGCCTGGCACTGTAAGCTGGGCCAAGAACCCATGGCTGAGAATGGTATACTCCCTAAGAGCAAACCTATTTCTATTTATTTTACTGAACGGACATAGTACCAGGTTGCCTTCTAAACAAAGAGAGGCAGAGCTTTGTGCAGCCCCCAGTCTTCATCCCAGAAGGTTCTACTTGCAGGGGATGGTGATGAATACAGAAACTCACAACTGGCCAAAATACAGAAGATAAGTAAGTAGCTGTGATGTGTTCAGCTCCAAATGGGACATCTACAGAGAGAAGAGTCTCTCTCCCCTCAAAATCAGAGTCCATTGGAAAAGAGGGAAGAAAACATTCTATGGCCAGAGATTGCAGGAAGACTACAGCAAAAACTGTTTTCATACATGACAGGGTAATGGCACACATGGAATATCTGTGCCTGTGGTTGTCTGCACAAGACCTTCACAAAATCAGCTAATCAAAACTCACGTGGATGGAGAGGGGCTCATAAATCCCCAGCCATTGCAGAGGAGTGACTGGCAGTTGGAAAATAAAAAGCATGGTTTCTTTAGGGTATGGCCCTTGGCACATGCACCATTGGAATGCCCTGTGCTCATGCACATACTGCAAGCACTAGTTAGACAGCATAAGTTTCAAATAAAAAACAGAGACTGCAATAACAATGTAGCAGTGGGGGCAGACTGGGGGAGTTAGAAGGGGCTGAGGATTTAAATACTTTTATGAAAGTCTCAAAGAATACATTTTATCATTTTGTAAAAGGAGATCTTCTACACAGTGGCCAGACACATAACATTTTGGCTACTTCAACTTCACTGTGACAGAGCTCTGATGTATTTGTTTCATGCTTAAATAACTCTAACAAGTATAAAGTTTATTTCTATACAGGAGTAAATTAAAGAAATAATAGCTATTTTGTATTGAGCTTCTATACCAGGACAACTGGGTACTTAAAACTTGATTGATTTTCTAAAGCTCTGACTTACCTTGGTATCAGACATTTATGCTCCTTGTTTGGGTATGCACCATATCCAGCAACCCAGACAACCAGCTATGAGCCTCACACTCACCATGCTGTGCTCAACAGTAAGAGCCTAAGGACCTAATTCTGGAGTCAGAAGACTTCATTTAATCCTCAGTTCTACCAAACTATAGTTCCTCAAAGGAATGATTTCTCTGTGCCTAAGTTTCCTCCATGGGAAAATTATCCTCAGCCTTGCAGGATTATCATAGAGATTTACTTAGTCAGTCAATTAATTAAATTATTATTGTATAATATGATATAATATATAAAATTATAACTATATAATAAGTATGGATTGTTCATATAGAATATAACATGCAATATATAATACACAATATAATATATAATGTGTCTCTACATGTAATATATAATATAGTATGTAACATGTAATATATGTATAAAATATAAATATTATAATATAATTTAATAAATTAGCATTTGTAAATAAGATAGGGATTCTTATGATAAGCTGAAGCCAAGTTGTCTTAGTTGATTGGACAGACTTTCTGTTGGCATCACCTTCCAAGCAGCGTTCTGATTATCAACATGTTTACACTGATCCCTAGAATGCTGTCAGCCAGACTGTCTGTATAAGAGGCCATATACTGCCATTCATCATCAACATAAATCTCCATGACAGCTCTGAATGGATCTAATGTCACTCCATAATTGCAGGTATGAAAGCTCAAAGAAGAGAATGTGTACATGGCCACTTAGAGAACCTTACTCTGGAACCTTAACTGAGTCTCGTGCTAATCTCAGCTCCTTTATGCAGATGCTTGCTCTGTAACACAGTGCTGTTCAGGATTCCAGAACTAATTGAACCCCGCCTTCAGAAAATGCACAACTTCCTGGCATCTTTTTTCTCTTCTTCAGCCTAAATTTTGGTTAAGTGTCAACGTGGCTTTCTCTGTATTCACTCACCTGGTTTTCTAGACACCAGTCGCCAGTGTCTTTCTTCATTGCAGTCAACACGTCACTAGTCATTTTGTTAACTTCCTCCTCATCGGCTTCCTTAACAAACTGGGCAAAGGTGATGATAGCTCTGAAACGAGACCACAGGCAGAGGCTTGAGGACTAGACCCAGTCACGCTTGTCTTTCAAGTACAGCTTTGTGTGTTGGTGGCTTTCTGCTCTGATCTGTTTAGAAGGCCCCTTTTGCTACAGATCTTTGGGAAACTGGATTCTAGTCACTCAGAGGGAAATGCCAGCCTTCTTTTGTCACCTTCACCCATAAATACAGATTCCAGTCTTAAAAGTCAAAATAGATTTCCCCAAAATGTACTTTTTTTTTTTGGATCACTGCTCACTGAGCATCTGTACCTGGGAAGGCCTGCATTCTTTACACTATTTTTCTCACTTAATTTAAAAGCAAAGATGAAGTCATTGGATCTTCAATTATGTCTGCTCCCAGCATGACTAAACCCCAATCTTAGATTGTGCTAGTCGCAGATTGACTCAAAGTGACGTGTGTCCAGCTTTCTGCATGCAGACATCATCAGTAACACACGCGTTTAAATTCCTTACTATAAATTTCAAATAAGTAGAACAGAGCAATCATTGTTGAATTTAAACCCAAACCGTAAATTTTAGAACTGTGAAGTTATTAAGAACCACCTGTCCAGACATCTTAATTTTATTTACAATATTTAAATAAAATGTTCAATAAATATTTACAATATTTAATAAAATATTCTCCACAAATAACAAAAATAAAAATATTTTACTTCCTATGACTTGATATTAAAGATTTTACAATATAGAGAATATTGCAGTATCTTCCTATTGGTTCTGATAAGACATACTCCTCAGCCCATACAAAGCAGCAGAGAAATTAATCTTCAGTTTTGAAAGAATCTGATTTGGCTTGCTTTGTGGAATTCTAGGCAGTGTAAAGGCCAAGGTCTAAAGCATTGACTGAAGTTAAAAATTTTGCATAGCAGTTTGATACTAAGCATAATCAAAACCTTAAAACTGTTCAATTTGCTCCTGTAATTTAAAAAAACGTATGTTCAGTTACGCAGACTTATCTTTGCATGCCATTTCTGCAGCACATTTATGGAAGCAAAACTTACATGTCATTCATATTCTTCTCTGTCAAGCACTGGGAAGAGTCTAACGTGGAAGCTGGAAAAGAAAACGGATTTTGACAATTGATGACTTCAACTGGGAAAGCAACCGTTGTTGAATTTAAACCCAAACCGTAAATTTTAGAACTGTGAAGTTATTAGGAACCGCCTGTCCAGACATCTTAATTTTACACTTGGGAAAACTAAAAAATTAAGCAACGAAGTTAACCAGAAGGATCAGTTGTAGACCTAACACTGATACTCATATTTCAGGTTCCCTTACTATCTGTCTCCCTAATACTATAATACTGGCTATACTATACCTGGCTTAATTTAGTAGCCTTTGGACATAATTATGGTACAGTCTGCCCATTCACACTAAGGCTTTCCAGAGTCAAAGAATTAGCCCTTTTTAAAAGATTGAGAATAAAGACGTTATTTTTGTCAATTCGAAGGAACTAGCCATGTGGGCTGTCTAAATAAATAATATCAAAAAAATGAGCATGAAACGTAACAAAAATTGATCATGTCGAACGCTGCTGTTATTTTATAAGCCTCACACATAAAATTACATTTATCCTTCATCTAAATCTGTCTTACCAGTTAGATTCCTTGTCCATAACAGTACATATAATGCCTAAATCCAGATACCTGGAGATGCAAATTTGGGAATGTTAAAGAATTTTGTTAGAGAAAAATAGCTCCCAAGTCATACAGCATCTTACCTATTCCAAACTCATTTGTGTGCAGTGTTTTGGATTCTGCAAAGTTTAGCAGGAGAATGAAGGAAATGGTTAGGCCCCACTTCATGGCTACCGATGGCTTCATCGCAGGCAGATCTGGAAGTGGAATACTGCGAAAAGCTCTGCTGAGGTTCTTTTATATCCCTTTTAGGTGATGTCTGTTAACTAGTAACCTTCAGTGGGCAAACATATTTCTTTATTTCCTTAAGTTGAAGTTAGGCAATTTGCCAATAATTAACAGCACAGGGGTCACTTGTATCCTATGTTCAAGGACAAAGACCACTTCAGGGTGGAAAAAAAATCTTGCAAGTGCTGCAAATGTTCTTCACCATCTAAACTGTTCAAATAGATAATTTATCCTAAGCCTAAGAATAATGTATTTATTTCTATGTAAAACATTGATATAGCCATAAAAAAGGTAGCAGACTTACTATGTAACTCCAACTAGATTAATTCTTTTTAAAAGAAATAATAAAAATGCATATTGTGTGCTAGGCACTGAACATATTGTTTGACTAGTTCAGACTCTTCATTAGTGGATATATTTCTTGACTATCCAGTTATTATTTAGCTCAAAACCATTGGCCAAGTGGGTATATTTTATTTAGTGTATTGTGTCTGGTTTAACATAGAAAACTTACAGCACAAAACTTAATGAATGAGTTCCCATTCTAATTTTATGTGCCAAAGAATAATTCTGTATGTATGTCACAGGTAGGTGGATCAGCTGCATCATCCTCTCAGGCCCTCAAGATGGTGATGCTAACACTAACTAACAGGCACTGATACACTTCTAACCCTAAGAGTGCTTCATCTCATACCTTCACCCTTGATGTCATAGAGTCTAGGATAGTTTTTAATTTCTTTACCCATTAGAGTTAATAGAAAACTTTTAAAAGTTCTCAGTGCATATATCTAAACTATAACTCAGACTTCAGTGTGTCAGAATCTGTGTGTCTAGAGGTCCAGACATGTTTGCTAAAACTTCATATGCGGTTGAGTTTTTTTTTTTTTAAGTTCATTCTTTAAACTTTTTTTTTTATGTGCTTCAGTGTTTGGGTTGAATATATGCCTGTGCACTGTGTGCATCCTGGTTTCCTGAAGAGTTCAGAAGAGGGTGTCGGCCCCCCTGGAAATGAAGTTACAGATGGTTGTGAGCTGCCATGTGGGCTCTGAAAATTGAACCTAGGTCCTCTGGAAGAGCAGAACGTGCCCTTAACTGCTGAGCCATCTGCATAGCCTGTGAGCAGCTATTTTAAAGAACTGATTATAAAAACAAATGACATACACTAGAAAATATAACGTACTCATAAACTGGATAAAAATACTACTATCGAACTGGTTTTGTAGGGTGATAGTTAATGCAATGGAAAGATTCTCATAATATATTAGTAATAGAAAATGGGGGGAAACACACAGTGTGACCTTATTTTCAGACTGTACCTGCACTTCTTTCTGTCCTCAAAATAAAAAGTAGACGAGAACACAACAATGACAGGCCAGAGGTTAACATTAGCTTTCTAGATTGCCAGGGAAATGAGACTCTGACACTCTCTCTCTCTCTCTCTCTCTCTCTCTCTCTCTCTCTCTCTCTCTCTCTCTCTCTCTTTCCCTTTACTTTCTTGCCTTCCCTCTTCCCCTCTCTCCTCTCATCCCAACTCATTGAATAAAATAACAGTAAATGATTTAAATACACTGAGTACACTTTACACTATGCATAGCACATCAAGTGTCGAGACAGGACCCAACACTTGCTGAGTGGATAATGAATGTATTTATCCAATGACAAGGGTTTAAAGTGAAATATGACTTTCCATTTTAGTTTGGTTTTTTGGCTGGTCAATCATTTGGATGGTTGGTTTGTGAACAACTGGCTTTGAGTTCCTGATTTTCCTAACTTGGCCTCCTGGATCCTGGATTACAGGTGTGCTACTCCTCTCCTTGACCATTCTGAGATCTTCCTACCTTTACTGAGTCTATGTAAAGTTTTATGCTAGTATGTATGTAATATGATAGGCTAAGTGTCTGGTTTCATCATTTTTTCAGAAAGGCTAAATGAATCATGTGTAAATATGATAATACATATATACATACATGTATATACATACACACACACATACACACACACATACACAAAAGCTACAGATAATATGTACACATCAAGATAGAGGCACGTTATATCAGCCACCAATTCATTGGCATGCTTCTACACCTAAGCCAGGAAGAGCAGCCCAGATCAGCCCAGGGCCTGCAGGGTTTGTGTCATCTTTAATTCCTATCTGCACTCTGCCTTGTGGGGAGAGCTCCACAATTCCAAAGCATGTGATCAGAACGGTACACAGGGTCACAGTTAAACATGAACATATGGCGACTAGGATTGAATTTTGCCCTCTCCGTTATCTGCCACATGACTTTGTGTGAGGTCTCTAATACCATCTGCAAACAACCCTAAGCCCACGTGTGCTGTTGCTCAAAGCTTTGTCGCAAATGTTGAGATCACACCACATACCTCCCATAGCTCTACGTCTGGTTCTATTTGTTACCTCCTGAGCCCATGAAACCCCTCAGAGGCACGATGGTTAAACAAACTGGACTTTAGTGTGTGAAAGGCTCTACCCTTGACTATGCAAACTGTCAGCCAGGTGACAGAAACTCAAACCAGCTTTATTCTCAATATTTTCATCTATAAAATTATGAAAAATTAATACCTTTTTAGTAAATGAAGGTTAAAAAAACTAGTGAGAATTAATAACTCAGGATAGGGCTTGCCACCGAGTAGAACTTAACACATGGGAGTCTATTTATTCATTCAACAAAAACGTGAAGTCTGCATATGAGATGAAGGGAAGAGTCAGCAATAAGAATTAGGCAGGATTACTGACTGAGACCATATCTCATAGGATGGATGAATGACTGCATCCACTATACCCAAGTTCTATGATAGATGTTGTACTGTGTGGAAGGAAAAGAGCTCCTGACATCTTTGTACAGCTGAGGTATTTTTGGAGGAAGTCACATTTCAAAGAGACACGAAGAAAAGGTGGTAGGTAGGCTAAATAACGAGGCTTACCTCTTAACTCTAGGAGTGTAAAAGGCAATGAAAGGTCTGTTGATGGAGAGAAGGGCATATTTCAGAAATGAGAAGAAAGGCAATGTCTGTGAAACAGAATTCAGAAATGGCAGGACTCGGCGGATTGTAGACTCTGGGTGTCAACTCTCCATGACACAGATTGGCACATACTCACGGCAGTCAGAAGACAGCCCCATAGACTCTGTTCTCTCTTTCCCCTCTTCTGTGAGCTCCAGCGATGGAACTCAGGTTGCTGAGCTTATGAAGCTACTAGCTTTACCCATCACCGAACCTGATAGGGGGAGTGTTTTTGATGAGGCTGGCAGAGGCTGTATCTTATGGACTTCACCATGCTCCCACTTCATCTGAGGATAATGGGAGGACCACAAAGGAGAGACAACTAAAAAAATCATTGTTGTCCTTTGAAAATATCTCTGCTGCTGTCAAAGAAGACCAGACCAATTAAGAACCTGCTGCAGCATGTAGTCTAATAAGCCACATGGGTGAAAGCATTGCTGATAGGAAATGAGAAATACACATAAAACTGTGTAATATGAATGAAGTAAATTTGAAAAAAAATGATTTAAAAGCTAAATTCACACATACTGAGTCCTAAGGGGGAGGGGAGGGAGACAGAGAGACAGAGGCAGAGACTGGTTTGCCCTAATGGTTCTGGTTAGTTGTAGTGACTTAATGTAACCCAAGCTTGCTCTTTACTCCCAGGAATGTTGTGGGCACAACACCCTGATATGCAGGTTGAAGAAGTTGACAGACATTGGCTTATTGTTTTCTATCTCCAGAACTACACAGAAGGAATGGGTATTGGAATATCTCCAGCATATTGGGGGTTCGTGTAGCTGTGGGAGAGGATGAGAAACTGTGTGGTAAAGCAGAACCAGAGATAGCAAATGCCACAAGAGGAGATAAAGAGGAGCTTTGAACCACAGTTCGTGTGCTGACCGAAAACAGTGCTAAACCTTGCTGTGCCATTGCTCAAAGCTTAGTCCTAAGTACAGAGTTCATGGCAAATACTTTCCAGTTGCTCTGATTCTTGTTCTGTTGACTTTTTCCATAAATCCTTGAATCTTCCCAGGTGCGATGTGACTCGGTAAACTGAACTCTGCCATCAAAAAGATGCTAATCTTACCTGTTCCTGTTATTAGCCATATGACATTCAGCGAATTATTTAATGTGACTGATTCTGGATTTTATCATTTATGTCACAAAACGATACTTCTCCTCAAGTGTCTTTTCATGTGGAGGTAGAGCGATGTATCCTAAATGCTGGGTAGGTACAAATATTTCTAAAAAGATGAGAGTAAATATCACCATTCTTAGAACTATTATATTTAGAAAGTACAGTTAGACTGCTTGTGTGAATTGACAAAAAATGACTTTCACTCTTTCAGAATCCTTTGTGTGTGTGTGTGTGTGTGTGTGTGTACGTGCACATGTATGTGAGTGTGTATGTATGTGTGTGTGCATGTTTGTGTGTGTTCCTGAAAGTATAGTTTTTACATTTCTAGTGCCTTACCCATCAATGCTTATAATAGCTTACCACCACTCTTCAAGGTATAGACCATATAATTGTCTGTGGGTGTTTCTAAGCACTCACTAGAGAAGGTCCCTCTCTGACAACTTCTAACACTCTTTAGGTTGTTTTCTCATGTAGCTTCTTATGTGCCCTTTAATCTTAGTCTTCTGTGAGCCATCTGACTCTTCCCAGATGATTAACTTCTTGAATTCACCATGGTGCTTAGCACAGCATCTGAAACACAGCATAATCTTTACAGAACTTATGCCCTTGAATGAATTGCACACATCTGATGCTCTTCTGGTAACATAATGTTGTTGAAATATTCATGTATTATCTTACCTAGGGCTTGGAGCCTCCTCGGGGACCCCAAGAGCACATGTGAGAATGGGATGGAATCTAGCATCTTTCGAGGAAGACAATGCCTGTTATCCTCAGATTTTAAAATGAACCCTGCAAAGCAGACACACTCTAACTATAGTGTTTCAGGCCACTATGGCCCTCCTTACTCTGAAGATTTTGTTATATTTATCCCATACTCTTGATATCTGTGACTGGAAAACAGACTCATGGCTATTATAGTCTCCATATCCCTGGGAACTCAAGGATTAAGAAGGGAGCTCACACTTCACCTGGACATTTCCTCCCCATTCACTTATGCTGTTAAATTCTCTCTACTTACTCTATACATGTTTGTTGAGCCCGTATGTGAAGACCCTCCCCACACTTTCTCAGGGAACCCCTAACATATGATTACATCAAGGAACTAGAAGTCAAACATGGAAAGATGTTTTTGCTGTGTATGAAGATATGTAAGCACCATCACACTGCTCATGACAAGCTTGGCAATGTTTTCTCTACTGGTTTCTTCCTTGGTCTCTTCACATCTAGCCCCAGATGCCATGTTACTGTCCCTCGGTTGGTTTCCATCAACTCTCCCTCTTTTGTTTAGTTTGAGCTGATCTGGGGAAAATGCTTTACTTTCCACATTTGATGTGAACATGTTTTGCTCAAAGGAAAATCAAAATGGAGGGAGAAAAGTCTGTTTTCCTTCATCAAAGGAATTTTATCTTTGGATCTTTGGTATTTAGAGGGGAAAATATTTTTTCTTCACCCACACAGGAACAAACTAAAAGAGTTCAGAGACAAATTGGGCAACTGAGCTGCCTGTCAAACTTAAAAGGACAGAAATATGTCAAAGTCAATAAAGGTGCCCTCAGACATCGATATAGGTCAAGCAGAGGTACAGCAATGTCACTGGAGGGTCAACTGAAAACCAGTTTCACAAAAATGTACATTCTACACGGAATGTTTGTTTCTCTCTGGGTTAGCTACTTTGGACAGGCTGAGTAGGGGCAGGGGTCCTTAACATAGAAAATTGGTCCACACAGTCAAACTATGAACCACTTGAGGGAAACACCACATCTGAAACAACGCCATGAACAGGGAAATTCCTCTCTGAATACTTTTCTGGTGGTGACCTCTTCAAATGGAGCCTGCCTCTGCCCAGATGCTAGAGCAATGGCCAGATGCAGGAAATACCAAATGAATACTCAGCCTTGTGCCAGACTCACTGCTGGACACTCCTTTTCCCATGTGTTCTTCATTGCTCTGCTCTCATAAAAAGCCAGGGATGAGGAAATTTACAGATAATATAAATATATTTTTCTATTCTGAAGACTTGGAGGTTCAAGATCATGAGGTGCCCATAAGACTCAATGTCTGATGTAGGTCATTTCTCTAATATGGTGCCATAAATGGCAGAAGAGACAAGAACACAAGCAAAATTAGAAAAGTCCCTTAACCTCTTTCAAGAGAATACTAATCAACTGCCTGTGGCAGCAGATGCCTGTGATTCCAAAACTCAGTAGGCTGAGGCAGGAGGGTTACCATAAGTTTGAGGCCAACCTGAGCTATATATTGAGAATGGTTCTCAAAACAAAAGTACTACTCTGTCCATAAGAACAGAGCCCCTACTGATAAACTGGACCTCATGAAACCGAAAAGCTTCTGTAAGGCAAAGGACACCATCAATAGGACAAAACAGCAACCCACAGGTTTGGAAAAAAGCTTCACTAACCCTACATTTAATAGAGGGCTAATATCCAAAATATATAAAGAAGCCAAGAGGTTACACTCCAATAAACCAAATAACCCAATTTAAAAATGAGGTACAGAGCTAAACAGAGAATTTTCAACAAAGGATTTTTTTTATTGGATATTTTATTTATTTACATTTCAAATATTATCTCCTTTCCCGGTTTCCCCTCTAGAAACCCCCTATTCCATCCTCCCTCTCCCTGCTTCTATGAGGGTGCTCCCCCACCCATCCACCCTCTCCCACCTCCCACCCTATTACTCCCCTACACTGGGACACCAAGCCTTTCCAGGACCAAGTGCCTCTCCTCTCATTGATGCCCAATAAGGCCATCCTCTTCTACATATGCAGCTGGAGCTGTGGGTCCCTCCACCTGTACTCTTTGGTTGGTGGGAGCTCTGGGGGGTCTGGTTGGTTGATATTGTTTTTCCTATGCATTGCAAACCCCTTCAGCTCCTTCAGTCCTTTCTCTAACTCCTCCACTGGGGACCCTGAGCTTAGTCCAATGGTTGGCTGTGAGCATCCACCTCTGTATTTGTCAGCCTCTGGCAGAGCCTCTCAGGAGACAGCTATATCAGGGTCCTGTCAGAAAGTGCTTCTTGGCATCTGCAATAGTGTCTGGGTTTGGTATCTGTATATGGATGGGATGGATCTCCAGGTGGAACAGTCTCTGGATGGCCTTTCATTGAAGTTCTGCTCCATACTTTGTCTCCATATTTCTTCCCTTGAGTATTTTGTTCCCCCTTCTAAGAAGGACTGTAGCATCTACACTTTGGTCTTCCTTCTTCATGTGGTCTTCAACAGAGGAATTTTGAATGGCTGAGAAACACAAAAAGAAATGTTCAAAGTTCTTAGTCATCAGGGAAATGCAAATCACGACCACCCTGAGATTCCACCTCACACCAAGCAGAATGGCTAAGATCAAAAACTCAAGTGACAGCACATGATGGTGAGGATGTGGAGAAAGAGGAACACTCTTCCATAGCTGGTGGGATTGCAAACTGGTACAACCAGTCTGAAAATCCATCTGGCAGTTCCTCAGAAAATTGGAAATAGTCCCACCTGAAGACCCAGCTATACAGCTCCTGAACATATACCCAAAAGAAGCTTTACCATATAACAAGGACATATGCTCCATTGTGTTCATAGCAGCTTTATTCATAATAGCCAGAAACTGGAAGAAACCCAGATGTCCCTCAACCGAAGAATGAATATAGAAAATGTGGTTTATTTACACAATGGAATACTATTCAGCTATTAAAAACAAGGACATCATTAATTTTACAAGCAAATGGATGTACCTAGAAAGTATTATCTCAAGTGAGGTAGCCCAGACCCAAAAGGACATGCACAGTATGTACTCACTGATAAGTGGATATTAGCCAAAAATTATAGAATACCCACGATACAACCCACAGACAATAAGAAATTTAATACAAAGAAAGGCCCGAGTGAGGATGCTTCAATCCCACGTATAAGGGGAAACAAAATAATCACAGGAGGTAGAAGGAGAGAGGGACCTGGGTGGGAGAGGGGAGGCGGAGGGGAAAAGGGAAACAGGATCAGGTAAGGGGGTAGACAGGAGAGAAGACTATATTCTATATTTCTATATCCATTCTTCGGTTGAGGGACATCTGGGTTTCTTCCAGTTTCTGGCTATTATGAATAAGGCTGCTATGAACACAATGGAGCATATGTCCTTGTTATATGGTAAAGCTTCTTTTGGGTATATGTTCAGGAGCTGTATAGCTGGGTCTTCAGGTGGGACTATTTCCAATTTTCTGAGGAACTGCCAGATGGATTTTCAGACTGGTTGTACCAGTTTGCAATCCCACCAGCTATGGAAGAGTGTTCCTCTTTCTCCACATTCCTGGAGAATGAATGGAAATGTGCGGCTGCGGGGGCTGGGTGGGGAGAACCTCTAGAAAGTCCAAGAGAACTGGGACATGTGAGGCTCCCAGAACTCAATGGGAGTGACCTTATTTGAAATGTTCAATAGTGGGGAAATAAAACCTGAAGAGACCACCTCCAGTAGCTAGACAGGTCAACCCACTTCAAAACAATTTTTGACCGAATTGTTCCTGTCTTTAAAAAAATGTAGGGACAAAAATGGACCAGAGACTAAAGGAATGGCTGACCAGTGACTGGCCCACCTTGGGATACATACCATGGGCAGGCACCAAATCCTGACACTATTGCTGGTACAATGTTGTGCTTGCAGACAGGAGCATAGCATGGCTGTCCTCTGAGAGGCTCTACCAGCAGCTGACTGAGACAGATGCAAATACTTACAGCCAACATTAGGGGAAGGATTAAAGGAACCAAAGGGGATGCCAACTACAAAAGAAGACCAAAACTGTCAACTAACCAAGACCCCTGGGAGCTCCCAGAGACAGCATATAAATAGCAGAGAACTGCCTTGTCTGTCCTCAGTGAGAGATGATGTGCCTAATCCTGTAAACTTGATGCCACAGAGAAGGGGAAGGCCTTGAGGGGGGCACCCTCTCAGAGGCAATGGGCAGGGAAGATGGAATAACTCTGGGAGGGGTGACCAGGAAGAGAGGACAACATTTGGAATGAAAATAAAAAAAATAATTAATTTTTTAAAAAGAACAGAGTCCTAGTAGCTTAATAACCTGCCTTTAGCAATTACTGTCACCGTGGAAATTAGGTATCCACATAAGAATTTAGAAAGGGCATGTATGCTTAAACTGTAACACATAGCAAAGCTGGTGATGGCTTACTGCTACAGGTGATTCAGAATTCACACACACACACACACACACACACACACACACACACACACACACACACAAAATGTGCCTTCGTAAGACGAGACTTCTGAGCAGTTGCTTGTTCTCTGTGGTGTTTGAGAACAACTTAAAAAACAATCATACTTACCACAGTGCAGGAGTGTGGGGCAGTGGGCTGTGAGAGGCAGTGGGGTACCCAGTTGAGTCTGCTTTGAACACTGTAGACCCTAATGGGATGGTAGGTGTTTGGCTTGCTCCTGAATCCTGGTTCCTTTCACTTATCCACAGCCCCTCCCAAAGAAAGGTTTTTGGCCTTAGGTCACTTAGCACAGGTAGCACAGGCAGAGGGCATGACTACAGGCTAAAGAGCCTCAAGAGATCACTATATTGATGAGATACCTAAAGGCCAGAGAACGTAGCCAATTAAGCATTCCTTCTCAGACCCTCCTCTTTGCAAAAGATATTTAACCTCAGTCCCAGGACAATACCATGGCCTTCCACCATGACAATAAACCTTTGAAAACCATGGACTTCCTCGTGTCTTTGGGGCCCACACTCGTCTTTATATCCACCACCTCTTCATTCTGCCTCCCCTTAGAAGAGAGCAAGCCTCACAAGGACATCAACCAAACACGGTATAACAAATTGAAATAAGACCAGGCACATGCCATCACATCAAGCCTAGACAAGGCAACTCAGTAGGAAAAAAAAGTCCCACTAGTAGGCAAAAGAGTCAGAGACAGACCCTGTTCCCCCAGCTCAACTCTGTTCATCTGAGTGAGACTCTCAAGTTTTTTTTTAAATTGAATATTTTATTTACATTTCAGATGCCATCCCCTTTCCCCATTTCCCCTCCCTAGAAAACCCCTATCCCATACTCCCTTCTCCTTTTTGCTTTTATACAATTTTGATTAATGTCAACCAAAGGCTTTATAAGTTTGGTAATGCTCAATACCAATCAGAAGTGTAACCTAATACCCATTCTAGATGTAGCAACTATCTTTAACTGGCGGAGACATGTGAATATCCGCCTCCATGTCTGGCCCCCCTCTCTCTTTCTCTCTCATCACCTAGCTCCTCCTCTCCTTCTTCTCCTCCTCTCCTACTCCTCCTCTCTGTACTCCTCCCACCTTAGCTCCTCCTACATATCACCCTTCCTGTTAAAATAAAACTTTTCTCTTAGAATACAATTAGAGCATAACTATACCAATTTAGGTCAGTAAGGTGCAAGATAGATCTAATACCCAGTCCATCATTTTGTTGACTAAGCAGAACCTCTGTCATCTCTCCTAAATAAAAGACTTAGTTCTGAGCCTGGCTTTTTTTTTCTTGGCTTTAGAATGAATGTCAGCTGAAAACCATCCTCTCAAATGTTTTCTCTCAAAGTAAATAGCAAGGATTGGCTATGAGACTATAAGTTTTCAACCCTATCAGAAATCCAGAATGACTGAGATAACTGAGATTATGGGAAGCACAAAGCATAGCTTCTAAAACATAGCCAATTTATAGAGACCGATGGACACCTGGACAGTCCCTATCCTACAGAATGTTGGAGCATCCGATCTTCAGCCTTCTGGCCCAGGATCATCTGACAGACCAAGTGATGCAGAATTATTAAGGGCTGATTACTCTGTCTTGGCAGATATAATCAGTCAACTATTCGGCAAGTTTGTCCTTTTCTGGACAATATTTTGTCTGTAGATGGAAAGAGGCAATTCTTCCTAGTGGCTGTCTCACCACCACTGGAATAACTCCAAAAATACTCAATTTCTTCTTGGAATCCAAGACAGGAAGCTGTCAGGAGCAGACAGGTCTCTAATCAAAATGAACATTAATACAGAAATCTTTGTAACGTCAATTCTGTGGATTTCTGATGTTTTGAAAACCAACTATTTATGCAAGGCAATCTGGGCTGTTGTCTGTTAACTCCCCTCAGCTATTTCTAAATAAAATATAGAAAACTCCCTAACAATAAACTCAAAGCCATGAATTTGCTATAGGCCCTTAACTCACAGTCTAACCATCTCTAATCAGATTAAAAAGTTGATGAAGGACTGGGTCTAAGCCTTGTATTCCTAAATGTGTTATACAGGCGGAATGCCTATGAGAGTAACAATAATCTCACTTTATATCAGTAAGAAGCTCATACTAATGAAAACCTTAAATTTGAAATCAAAGTAAATTTTGTACCATTTAAGAAATTATAACTTCATCTTAATAACAATTATACATATTTTTACAAATAGGTTATGGCTATGCAATAAGTCCTAGCTAATCCTCCCTGTTCCAACAAAACCACTACTTTTCCCTAGAAAGACAGCCCAATATTAACCACCTCAGTCCCCAAGCCCAGGGAATAGGGGTGCAGACTCTTCATTAACTTCTTCAAGCTGATTATGGGTGTTGCAATATTAGAAGAGGGGTTGGAGGAAGAATAAATTGATAAGCCTCTGACACTGTAACTTCACTGCATCTGGTTGGAATTCCAGGACATCAGAGGTGTGCTCAGCTTGCCTGATGAGTAGATACACCACGGCTATGTATTCTGCAATATACAATTCTCAAAACAAATTTTACTATCAAGATAATTGTTTGTTTGAATTCTGCAATCTAGTCATCTGGCTGCCTGTCTCTTTCATGTCTAATCCATATAATTCTGGGTGTTTCTATGAAGGTGTGCTCCCACCATCCTCCCATTTTCGCCTCCTTGTTCTCAAATTCCTCAACACTAGGGAATCCAATCTTCGAAGCATCACTTCCACTGATGCCTAACCCCTTACCCCCCTCCAATTACTATGAGGGTGTGCTCCCACCATCCTCTCATTCCCACCTCCCTGCTCTTGATATTCCCCAACATGTGGGGATCCAAATTTTCAGGCACCAAAGCCCTCTACTTCCACTGATGCCTAATCCCTTACCCCATCTTTCCTCCTCCAATTACTATGAGGGTGTGCTCCAACCATCCTCTCATTCCCACCTCCCTGCTCTTGAAATTCCCCAACAGTAGGGAATCCAAACTTTAAGGTACCAAGGCTGACCACCTCCACTGATGCCTGGCAAGGCCACCCTCAACTACCTATACAGGTGGAGCCATGAGTCCCTCCTTTTGTGTTCTCAGGCTGGAGATTTTAGAATGGCTACTCCAGCTTGTTTCTTAGGACCATTTGCTTGAAAAATTGTTTTCCAGCCTTTTACTCTAAGGTAGAGTCTTTCTTTGTACTGAGGTGGGTTTCCTGTATGCAGCAAAATGCTGGGTCCCGTTTATGTATCCAATCCATTAGCCTGTGTCTTTTAATTGGGGAACTGAGTCCATTGATGTTAAGAGATATCAAGGAACAGTGATTGTTGTCTCCTGTTATTTTTGTTATTAGAGGTGAAGTTAACTTTGTGTGACTATCTTCTTTTGGATTTGTTGGAGGAGGGTTACTTTCTTGCTCTTTCTAGAGTATAATTTCCCTCCTTGTATTGAAGCTTTCCTGCTATTATCCTTTGTAATGCTGGGTTTGTGGAAAGATAATCGGTAAATTTGGTTTTGTCATGGAATATCTTGGTTTCTCCATCTATGGTAATTGAGAGTTTTGCTGGGTATAATAGCCTGGGCTGACATTTGTGTTCTCTTAGGGTCTGTATGACATCTGTCCAGCATCTTCTAGCTTTTATAGTATCTGGTGAGAAGTCTGGTGTACTTCTGATAGGTCTGCCTTTATATGTTACTTGGCCTTTTTCTCTTACTGCATTTAATATTCTTTCTTTGTTTTGTGCACTTGGTGTTTTGATTATTATGTGATGGGAGGTATTTCTTTTCTGGTCTAGTCTATTTGGCGTTCTATAGGCTTCTTGGATGTTTATGGGCATCTTGTTCTTTAGATTAGGGAAGTTTTCTTCTATAATTTTGTTAAAAATATTTATTGGTCCTTTAAGTTGAGAATCTTCACTCTTGTTGGGAGCCGACTTTTAGCAGAAAGCGGCTATCAGCTTTGCAGCCATCTTGAGCCATATACCCTGACATGAGACTTGTATTACAATAGTCTACAACAGCTGAGCACACTCTGATAACATCTTGCTTTAGATACACAGGACTTTCCTTGGGTGTGTGAGATTAAAGGTGTGTGACTTAAAGGTGTGACTTAGAGATCAGATTTAGAGACAAGACCTAAGGGCATGATTAAAGGCGTGACCAAAAGGCATGGCTTAGAAGTGAGACATATAAAGGCGAGAGACACTAGGATCAGAGAATCAGACACTTTAGAGAATACAACTTGGAGAACAATTTGGAGTAACAGAGATTCAGACACTAGGAGTAGGAGTAGACATTAGACACTCGGAAGAAAACAAAAGTAGTACAACTAGGAACTAGAAGTAGTACAACTAGGAACTAGGAACTAGGAACTCAAGACCTGGGACTTGGACTAGGAAGAGAGACTGAAGAATAAACAGGATTGAAACACACTCTGTCTGGTCTCCATTCTTCGAGTACTCTCTCTTGCTGAACACCGACCCACGGACCGGAGCGGCATCTTGGGCTGGGAAACAGTGGAGGCCAAGCTCGTAGTGGAGAGGGCCTCAACATTTTAAGCAACCCAAAGTGGGGCAGCTCAGGCCTCAACACACTCTCATCTATACCTATTATCCTTAGGTTTGTTCTTCTCATTGTGTACTGAATTTCCTGGATGTTTTGTGTTAAAAACTTTTTGCATTTTGCATTTTCTTTGTCAGTTGTGTCAATATATTCTATGATATCTTCTGCACCTGAGATTCTCTCTTCTATCTCTTGTATTCTGTTGGTGATGCTTGTGTCTATGATGCCTGATTTCTTTCTTAGGTTTTCTATCTCCAGGGTAGTCTCCCTTTGTGATTTCTTGATTGTTTCTACTTCCATTTTTATGTCCTGGATGGTTTTGTTCAATTCCTTCACCTGTTTGGTTGTGTTCTCTTGTAAGTCTTTAAGGGCTTCTACCTGTTTACCTGTGTTCTCCTCAAATTCTTTGAGAGTGTTATCTATGTCCTTCTTGACCTCCTCTATCATCATCATTAGAAGTGATTTCAAATCTGAATCTTGCTTTTTTAGTGATATGGGGAATTCAGGACTTTCTTGTGTGGGAGAACTAGGTTCTAATGATGCCAAGTACCCTGGGTTACTGATGCTTATGTTCTTGTGCTTGCCTTTTTGCCATCTGTATCTCCTAAGTGCTACCTGCCCTGTCCCTGACTGGAACCTGTCTTTCCTATTTTCTTGGTTGTATCAGAATTTGTAGGGTGGGTGTAACAATTGGGTTAAGCACTGGGGCCCAAAATCTGCTCAGTGCTCAAGCTCAGATAGGAATTAGAGCACCTGGGATCCCTGCTTCCTCTGGGTTCTTGGATATTGGGGGCAGAACTGCCACCCAAGATCTGCTCAGTGCTCAGGCCCAGACCAGAAGGAACCAGTGTTCCAGGCTGGGAGTGACTTCCTGGGTCCTTGTGGGTCCCAGTTACTCCCTGTTTGGGGCAGGTCTTGCTGTCTGCTTACCTAAGATACTGCCCGAGTTACAGCAACTGGGAGCCCAGCGTCCTCTGGGTTCTTGGAGATTGGGGGCAGAGCTGCCACCCAAGATCTGCTCTGTGCTCTGGCCCAGACCGGAAGGTGGTTTCATGTGTTATCTCTGTGGAAAGCAGAAGAGGCTCAGGAAATAGTGCATTGGGAAGCATAATTCTTACATAGTTTTAAAGCTTCTTTTTGGTATGTTGGAGTGTGCCCTGAGCCAGTGCCGTCCAATTAGTGTGCTTCCAGATCTGGGCCATTATTGGCCCAGTTGAATAGAAATATCTTATTCGAATTGTCTGGCTAAACTTTCTGGTTTCTATCAGGTCAGGGCCCAATCTCCATTTGATCCTCCCAGTCTTTTTCCACCTTGGACAATTTCACCAGGAGGCCAAAACACAGGTTGAAAGAAAGGAGAGTGTGGGATGTAAGAGAAATGAAAAGGACCTTTCTTTACACATGGTTTCCAAATTTCTTCAAGTACCATGCTTAAAAGTAAGAGCCGGTTGTAGAATAATATGCACATTCTGAAGCCAGGTCTATAATAAAAATTTCATACAGCTATAAAATGACTGTGTACGTAAACTCATACACAGTGCTTGGATAAGTCTATAAAGTTCATAGACTAAAGTATATGTGAGCAACTGATTACTGGAAAAGAGAAAGGAATCTAGCAGTGAAGGTAGCACCTAAAACTTAACAGGACTTTTTGACCATCAACTCTTATGATTCATCAATACAGTGTGCTTTGGCATCCTCCAGGTCACCTAGTTTCCTTTTCCAACAGGGCTTCTCAAGGCTTTATACTGTCATCTTGAGTGATTTTATTTTACTCTCACTTTCATTGACTTTACCAGTTCAAGTAGTTACCTTTAAAGCCATTCCTATCTTCTTTGTCCCAACCTCATTCTTAGAGTCCCACCAAAAAAGGAGAGTGACAGTTCATAAGCTTTTAATCTCTCATTCAGAATTCTAATAGTGTTGAAATGTTGGTTTCTGTGTTCACTGCCCATGATGTGGGAGAGTATTAACATTTCTTTTCTTTTTTTATGTGAAAATCTTCATTGGATATTTTATTTACGTTTCAGATTCCATCCCCTTTCCCCATTTCCCCTCCCTAGAAAACCCCTATCCCATCCCCACTTCTCCTTTTTGCTTTTATACTATTTTTTAACGTTAATCAAAGGCTTTATAAGTTTGGTAATGCTCAATATCAATCAGAAGTGTAACCCAATGCCCAACCTAGATATATCAACTATCTTTGACTGGCAGGGACATGCAAACATCCACCTCCATGTCCCCCCCACCTCTTGTCACCTAGCTCCTCCTCTCCTTCTCCTCCTCTCCTTACTCCTCATCTTCCTTTCCTTACTCTTCCCACCTTAGCTCCTCCTACATATCACCCTTCCTGTTAAAATAAAACTTTCCTCTTAGAATACAGTTAGAGCATAACTATACCAATTTTGTCAGTAAGGTACAAGATAGAACTAATACCCAGTCCATCATTTTGTTGACTAAACAGAACCTTTATTGTCCCTCCTAACTAAAAGACTTAATTCTTAACCTGGCTTTTTTCTTAGCTTTAGAATGAATGTCAGCTGAAAACCATCCTCTCAAACCTTTTCTTTCAAAAAGTAAATGGCCGGGATTGGCTATGAGACTATAAGTCTTCAACTCTGTCAAAAATCCAGAATGACTGAGTTAACTGAAATTATGGGAAGCACCAAGCATAGCTTCTAAAACTTAAACAAATTATAGAGACCGCTGGACACCTGGACAGTCCCTAAACTACAAAACATTAGAACATTCGATCTTCAGTCTTCTGGCCCAGGATCATCTGACAGACCAAGTGATGCAGAATTATTAAGGGCTGATTACTCTGTCTTGGCAGATATAATCAGTCAACTATTCTCCAAGTGTGTCCTTTTCTGGACAGTGATTTGTCTGTGGATGGAAAGAGGCAATTCTTCCTAGTGGCTGTCTCACCACCACTGGAGTAACTCCAAAAATACTCAAATTCTTCTTGGAATCCAAGACAGGAAGCTGTCAGGAGCAGACAGGTCTCTAATCAAAATAAACATTAATACAGAAATCTTTGTAACGTCAATTCTGTGGATTTCTGATGTTTTGAAAACCAACTATCCATGTAAGGCAATCTGGACTATTATTTGTTAACTCCTCTCAGCTAAATAAAATATAGAAAACACCCTAACAATAAACTCAGAGCCATGAATTTGCTAGAGTTCCTTAACTCACAGTCTAACCATCTCAAATCAGTTTAAAAAGTTAAAGATGGACTGGGTCTAAGCCTTGTATTCCTAAATGTGTTATATAGGCACAATGCCTATGAGAGTAACAATATTAATCTCACTTTATATCAGTAAGAAGCTCATACTAATGAAAACCTTAAATTTGAAATCAAAGTAAATTTTGTACCATTTAAGAAATTATAACTTTATCTTAATAACAATTATACATATTTTTACAAATAGGTTATGGCTATGCAATAAATCCTAGCTAATCCTCCTTGTTCCAAAAAAACTACTACTTTTCCCTAGAAAGACAGCCCAATATTAACCACCTCAGTCCCCAACCCCAAGGAATAGGGATACCGACTCTTCATTAACTTCTTCAAGCTGATTGTGGGCATTGAGATATTAGAAGAGGGGCAGAGGTAAGAGTAAATAGATAAGCCTCTGACGTTTGTGTCTTCACTGCATCCAGCTGCAATTCCAGGACATCAGAGGTTCCAGCAGGTCTGCTCAGCTCACTTGATGAGTTCTGGAATTCTGGAATCTAGTCTTCTGGCGGCCTGCCTCTTTCATGTGTAATCCATATAATTCTGGGAGTTTCTATGAGGGTGTACTCCCACCAACCTCCCACTTTCACATCCCTGCTCTCAAATTTCCCAACACTAGGGAATCTAAACTTTCAGTCACCAAGGCCCTCTACTTCCACTGATGCCTAACCCCATACTCCATTCCCCCTCCTCCAATTACTATGAGGCTGTGCTCCCACCATCCTCTCATTCCCACCTCCCTGCTCTTGAAATTCCCCAACACTAGGGAATCCAAACTTTCAGGTATCAAGGCTGTCCACTTCCACTGATGCCTGGCAAGGCCACCCTCAACTACCTATACAGGTGGAGCCATGAGTCCCTCCCTTTGTGTTCTCGGGCTGGAGATTTTAAAATGGCCACTCCAGCTTGTTTCTTAGGGCCATTTGCTTGAAAAATTGTTTTACAGCCTTTTACTCTAAGGTAGAGTCTGTCTTTTTCAGGCAGGTTTCCTGTATGCAGCAAAATGCTGGGCCCTGTTTATGTATCCAGTCAATTAGCCTATGTGTTTAAATTGGGGAATTGAGTCCATTGATGTTAACAGAAGTTAAGGAACAGTAATTGTTGCTTCTTATTTTGGTTATTAGAGGTGAAATTATCTTTGTGTGGTTATCTTCTTTTGGATTTGTTGGAAGATGATGACTTTCTTCTTACTCTTTCTAGGGTATAATTTCCCTCCTTGTATTGAAGCTTTCCTGCTATTATCCTTCGTAATGCTGGGTTTGTGGAAAGATAATCGGTAAATTTGGTTTTGTCATGGAATATCTTGGTTTCCCCATCTATGGTAATTGAGAGTTTTGCTGGGTATAGTAGCCTGGGCTGGCATTTGTGTTCTCTTAGGGTCTGTATGACATCTGTCCAGCATCTTCTAGCTTTTATAGTATCTGGTGAGAAGTCTGGTGTAATTCTGATAGGTCTGTCTTTATATATGACTTGGCCTTTTTCTCTTATTGCATTTAATATTCTTTCTTTAATATTATTTCTTTGTTTTGTGCACTTGGTGTTTTGATTATTATGGGACGGGAGGTATTTTTTTTCTGGTCTAGTCTATTTGGCGTTCTATAGGCTTCTTGTATGTTTATGGGCATCTTGTTCTTTAGATTAGGGAAGTTTTCTTCTATAATTTTGTCGAAGATGTTTATTGGCCCTTTAAGTTGGGAATCTTCACTCTCATCTATACCTATTATCCTTAGGTTTGGTCTCCTCATTGTGTCCTGGATTTCCTGGATATTTTGTGTTAAAACTTTTTGCATATTGTGTTTTCTTTGCCAGTTGTGTCAATATTTTCTATGGTATCTTCTGCACCTGATATTCTCTCTTGTATCTCTTGTATTCCGTTGGTGATGCTTGTGTCTATAACTCCTGATTTCTTTCTTAGGTTTCTCCATGGTAGTCACCCTTTGTGATTTCTTGACTGTTTCTACTTCCATTTTTATGTCCTGAATAGTTTTGTTCAATTCCTTCACCTGTTTAGTTGTGTTCTCTTGTAATTCTTTAAGGGATTTTTGTGTTTCAACTTTAAGGACTTCTACCTGTCTACCTGTGTTCTACTCAAAATCTTTGAGAGTGTTATTTATGTCCTTCTTAAAATCCTCTATCATCATCATTAGAAGTGATTTTAAATCTGAATCTTGCTTTCCTAGTGATATGGGGAATTCAGGGCTTCCTAGTGTGTGAGAAGTAGGTTCTAATGATGCCAAGTACCCTGGGTTGCTGATGCTTATGTTCTTGCATTTGCCATTTGCCATCTGGATCCCTTTAGTGCTACCTGCCCTGTCTCTGACTGGAGCCTGTCTTTCCTACTATTTTGGTCTTATCAGAACTGTGTGGGGTGGGTGTTACTACTGGGGTAAGTGCTGGGCCCAAAAATCTGCTCAGTGCTTCGGGCCAGGAGTGACTTCCTGGGTCTTAGTGGGTTCCAGTTACTCCCTGTTTGGGGCAAGCATTGCTGTCTGCTTACCTAAGATAATGCCAGGGTTAGAGCACCTGAGAGCCCTGCTTGTTCTGGGTTCTGTGAGATTGGGGGCAGAGCTGCCGCCCAGGATCTGCTCAGTGCTCAGGCCCAGACCTGAAGGAACCAGTGCTCTGGACCAAGAGTGACTTCTTGGGTCCTTATGGGTCCCAGTTACTCCCTGTTTGGGGCAGGCCTTGCTGTCTGCTTACCTAAGATAATGCCAGGGTTAGAGAGCCTGGGAGCCCTGCTTTTTCTGGGTTCTCTGGGATTGAGGGCAGAGCTGGCGCCCAGAATCTGCTCAGTGCTCAGGCCCAGACCCAACATTTATTTTCATTGTGGTACAATACAAAGTTAGTGTCTCTGCTGAAATGAAGGCGAGATTCTGAGAGTTTCCCATGCATAAGAGGCTGCTAGGGTGAAGGGCACCATTGGAAGATATAGTTCTGAAACACAGAGTAGATTCTTTTCATGTTTTATTAATTGCAGCACAGAGAAAAAAAGTCAAATGTTTAAAGAAATTTTTGTTCCTTAGGGTGTTGACTTTACACCAACAGAAAAGATGAGTCCTGAGTCTTCATGTCCTTTTTTTTCAGGATAGTCTGGAAAACAAAAACAGAAATGTAAGTGTTCTTCGTAAAACGGAATGTGGTTTCCAAATCTATTTCTAGAAGTGTTGAATTTCTTAGGTTCCTTTCGCAATCTCCCTGTGTAGACAGCCTACACATGACCTAGTCTTCATTGACATCCATTACTTGGTGAGTAGATGAGACACTGATATATATTGCAACACACCCTCACCCCCACACATGTATGTGTGATATATGTTGTGCCAGGCAAACGGTTATCACTCTTGATCATTTTAGGAAAAAGGATTATGATTACATGTTAAAATTCCCAAGTACAGTTACCTGAGATGGTTGTGGTGGTGATGTGTTTAGGCTAAGGCTGCTTTGCTTCTAGTGACAAGGTTTGGACCCTGAAGACAAAGAAATGATGGATGTTAGAAAAATGTTAGCAGGACTATTAGGATTAATGGGTTAATGATTCTGGGCTTTACAAGTATTTCTAATGATGTTCATGTGTGTCACAAATTTGAAACCAAATAGTGATAATAACCATTTAATAAGCAGCAGTGTGGTAGAAGATAAAAATTAAGAGCTGTATGTAATTCAGTTTATATTACAGGTATGTAGTGAACAAAATCTAGACTGATCACATTATTCAGTATGTGAGTTCAGAAGCTCTAAACTGACTAAGCGCACAGAAAACGGAAACTGAACATTATCAAAGTGCAAAAACCCTTATTACCTCAGTAGAGAAGCAGGTGTCCTTGTCTGCAGCCTTGCAACACGTATCCAAGAATTGTGCAAAATCATCCATCACAGTCTTCAGCTGCTCTTCTGTAGCCTTGGGCTTGTGCTTCACCAGCTCAGCAAGAGCCCTGCAGTAGGACAGAAAGCAAAAACAGCGAGGAAACATTTACTCCAGTGCAGGAAAGTAAGACAGGAAGGAGGGCAAGGCCACAGCTTAAGGTTAGTAGAAATCGTGGAGCCAAGTAACTTTGGCTTGAGGATCAAGCATGCCACTGCCAACCTTAGGAACCTTGACTGTCCATGAAGGGGGTAGGTAGGTGCCACTTTGCTACCACTAGATCAAATAGAATAATCAGTGCCGGTCACACTGTGTTTTACATAGTTTCAGGAAATCTCCTGAAAGACATATGTCTTTGCACTTAATCTATGGATTTCTGCCCTCTAACATTTGGCCCATTTGAAATGAATAATGGGAAGGCTGTAAAGACTGACAAGCCAAGCAAGAGGAGATTGCTGGGTCTCTGTTGTTGACATGTATAGAACAAACACTACCAGGGAAATGGAGCTGTGTGTGGAATGAGATTTGTAACTGTCTGGGGACCACAATGAAATGTCCCCAAAGGTGATAACAATAACCTGCTACATCCTGTGCTATGGACCCTCTGCCTACAGCAGGGTTAGAGCCTCCTATGTACATTTCCAGCTGTTTCTTATTCTATTCTCAAAAGTCACAGCCATGATGTTGTCTTGCCCCTGGCGTGGCTTCTTCATAGAACATTTCCAGTTAATTGATCAGACCCTGAAATAAACATTCCTATGATTTTCATGAGCAGTTTTTTCTGTCTGTATCCTCCAACTGGTGTTCCGTGTCTTCTATTCCGTGTCTTCTATTCCGTGTCTTCTATTCCGTGTCTTCTATTGTGGCTCCACTAGAATTTTATTCTGCTGTGGTTTTGACCCACAGTAATAAAGATAAATTGAATGAAAGATTTTGATACAAAATTGTTTCACATAGGCAAAAAACTTTGACACTTCATTCAACTCAGTGATACCAGTATCTAAACACCTTCCTCTAAGAAATACAATCACTGCATCCAAAAAAGTGTCCAGTTGACAGTTCTCAGTATCAATACCTATGCAATATAAAAATAGATAGATGCAATAAAAAATATTGCTCACGTTTGTTTCTTAATCTGCTTCTCCTTCTCTGGAAGTGTGCAGATGTCAGAGTGGAAGGTGAAGGTCTCAGCTTTAAACTCTTTGGGGACATATGTTTCATCAACCGTCAGAGCAGAGAAGCATGGTCGCCTTTCTACTGGGGATCCACTACAGCACTTGGTGACATGGCCACTCACTGGGGTCTTCTCATGCAGCAGACACACACGGTTCAGGATTGCAGACAGCTAAAGAAGACACAGGCAGAGCAGCAAGGTCACAAGTATTCCACAAACATCCACTTTCTGGTGCACTAAAAACTGTCATAATGACTTAGCCACCCTCAATGGAGCCTTGAACCGCACCTTATCTATCTTTGAAACTACACATGTGAGACATTAAAAACTGTTTCTTTCTTAGGTAGATATGGGGGGGCCATGGCCCACATACCACACACACACACACACATGCACATATTAGGACCCTTTGTTCCTGAAAGTTAGATTTATCAGGGTCTAAATACAACAACCCAGCCCCATTAACTTTGTTGTCCTTGAAAAGACTCACATAGTCTTCCGCACAAGGCAGTCTCTGAGCTTCAGGAAGTGAACAACACTTGGTGCCCACTCTTCCTAGGTTTCTTGCAGCCTCCACGAGAGTTGGGGTTGACACCTGAGGTGCTTTCTGGGTGTACCGAATCAGAATGCTGTGTAACAAAAAATAACTTACATGGTTTAATGCAGGCAGAAAACTGGCTTGATGTAATATATTTCAAGAAGAGAAGATTCATCCAACCCAACTAAGATGTTTTTCCCCACTCAGATTTTTTTCCTCACTAATCAAAGTATCTTAATTTCTAGAGTAGTAGCATAGTACTGGAGGAAGGCCTTGTCCTGAGAAACCAAGTGGTTATAAAAAACTACTTGGAGCATAAGATTGTGGTCTTAAATCTGTACTAAAGTCAAAAGAAAGTGACATTTCTCCAGCCTGATGGCATTAATTAGTGTATGCCATGCTGCTTTAAATAAATTCTATCACAAACTTACACATATTAACATTGTGACAAACTCAAAACATAGAGGTGAAAAGAGAGATGGTTTCATAGAAACCATGCCTGGATTAAATGAAAGAAAATAATATCTGCCTGACACATTGTCTAGTAATAACATCTAGTATCTGATAATGTATCATAACCAATAAAAGCCAATGTGTTTCTGGTGAAGAAGTCCCCACTCCAAACTCTAGAAGTAGAAGAATGTTAAAACTGAATACGAAATGAACAAGGAATAATGTGTCTCTTCCAGTGTGCTCACGTTGCTTCCATAGGTAAAGTTCTGTGGAATTTGGACATGACTCTAGAAGGCCATTGAGTCTCTATCTCTAGGAGCAGAATTCCATGAGAAGACAAGGACATAACTACCAAAGGTTAGCTGTAACTCCCAAATTCCAATGTTTTCACAAGTGAACTCTTATTCATGTCACATTAACATGTTATCTAAATCTTTTGCTATAGTTTTCTGTTCAGCATTTCTATGAATTCTTGAGTTTCTGTCACCCAAAGCAGGGTACTTCTTTTTCAACTAAATATTATTCTATTGTTTGCTCATAAACTGCACCTAACCCTTGAAGGACATTCCTAGTTCAAATGTATCAAGATTTGCTGAGTCCTCAAAACTTCACTCCCAAGAGACCAGTGCTTATATTACACAGGGATACAGTCCTCTCCATCCCTCCAACTGAGATATCTCATTCCCAGAGTTTCTGACAGATAGGGATTATGAATAATGCCTCTTCATTGTGAAAGCCAGATGCTGTATGCCCTATACATTGTTTTAAATAATCACAAAATGGTCGAGGAAAAAACTAGCTGATAAATCTACTCACGCGTTTTGGAATCCATACTCTCCAAGCTTCTCATAAAGCTCACAGTTAGATTTGACCAAGTTCTTAGGCTCCTCTACAAGAGGCTGAAATTCACCAAGCTGCAAGATAAAAGAACTGTGTTCACAGCCCCCTTCCTGAGAGCCCAAAGTGGGTCACCTTGCAATACTGCTGTCCCTCTGCCCAAAGACAAATCAGGAGACCTTTTGGGCCACATCTTTCACCTTGCACATAAATTGTTCCTTTTATTTGCAAGGTCATTTGGCACAAGTATAATGAGAATCTTCAGGCTCTGGGATTCAATGGCTGTGCTTGAAGCAGGCCATGCGACCTATTTTCTTGTGTGACTGTTCTTCCCACATCCAAGCTTCAGACTGGTCCTGTCTATACTGCACAGCACTCAGTGTTCTCAGCACCAGAACTGGTCTCTTAACCCACTAAGTGGATGAAATTAAAATCACACCTAGTGCACAGCAGAAGTTCACTAAATGGTAGCCATCTCTTTTAGCAGTCTCTCTAAGGTCTCTCTTGAGGTCTCTGAGATGAGAACATTTAACCCCAGCCTCGATCACACAGTGGTGTCTCGTATTCACCAGTTTCTTTGTAAAGTATGACTCTCTTCTGGTCCCAAATGATTCAATTTTATTCTCTAATTTTATTTTCAGGAGTATAAAAAATAAAAGCTGCGATAAAGATTTTGTGCAACTAACAATTCCTTCCTCTCTTTGAACCTTCCTTTTGCAGATCAGTGGTTCTAGGTTTCCTTATATTTTATCCAAAGAGTTTATCCTATAATGTTGAAAAACTTCTAGAGCGCAAACTTGCCTCCATCCCATGAAAACATCTGGATTGACCTACATATCAATTATCATGCATTCATCTCTTCCTTCCCCATATAGAAAGCAGCATCAACACTGCAGGTGTTCTTGGCATCTGGAAACCTACCACTGTGCCATAGCATGCAGGAGGATCAGCTTCAGCACAGCACTTTTCCAGAGTGGCTTCATATTTCTTTGCAAGTCTCAGCAACAGGGATACAGAGTAATCAGGGTGCCTTCTTGCATATTCATACAAAAACCTAATTGAGATGGACATAGGCTGAGGTAAACAATGAGCATGTAATAGAGTCACATGACCAATCTCAATAGTGATTCGCATCCCAGACATCCTGTATTGGCTTGAGCTCCATGCAAAACGACTAAGCAGCAAGAATGTGGGACCCAGACAGAACTCTTCCCGGGTCCAGCTTGGACACTGAAATCTATTTTAGTAATGGTCAATACTAAATTAGTATCAGTGCATTAACTTCCTCCGTGTAGAATGGAAATAATTGTTGCAGTTACTGGAAGCATACTGCCATTTATTATTAGTTGTATCATGTCTTGCCACACTGTGTCATTCTGGTCCTTTTAGCCAAGTATGAAACAACTAGTTATATATATATATATATATATATATGTATATATATATATATATATATATATATGCCAACATATATAAAATATATCTATTTTATATATGCCAACATATATTATATATATATATATATATATATATATATATATATTTCATGTTGCTGTCATCACAGACGTAGAGCAAGAGAGGTAAGTAGATACATAGATGATATGTTCATATAAATTAGATATTTAAGAAATATGCAGTTAAAAATGATGAAGTGGTGCATATAATTTATATATTCATAGAATATTTCTAAAGATTTCCAGAAATACTCCTATGAAGCAAGCAACATTGAGTTTATGCTGAATGCATGTACGGTTTCATAAAATAAAATTTAAATTATATAAAATACTTTTCAGGAACAATTTTAAGGGTGAGAATTGCAAGGGTGAACAATTGTTCTGGGAGCCACAGAAATCATGCTAACACCAAAGGAGAGCCTGGAGTAGCTTCCTAAACCATGCAGCTCTGACAAAGCTCTCAAAGGAAAGGCATCTACTCACGTGCCCAGGAAGACATCCTTGGCCTCAGCATAGTTCTTGCACACCTCCTTATCCTCAACAAACTCAACAGCAATGGCAGGCAGACCAGCAGGCATGTCGTCATTTTCCACTTCAACAAGACACTGGGATTTCTGCAACACTGATTTATCGCAACAAGGCTGCAGTTTGCTGGAGATAGTTGCATGATTTAGACACATGTACTTGGCAAGTTCCGCCTGTGAGAATGAAAAACAAAGGTTTCAGAGAAATTATCTTGGCTACCTTTTGTCCCCGCACCTCTGTTATCTGAGGAAAGCATTTTCATCCTCTTCCAAACCATATACAACCAAAGTGGCTTCTGTAAGCCCATTCTCAGCCCTGAGGTGCTGCAGAGCCCGGAGATGCAGATACTATGACCAAAACATTCCAATTAGATCCGAGAAAGACTGTTCAGGAACAAGGTGTGCATTTATTTAAATTAATTCATTTTAATTATTAAGTTTATGTCTTTCTGACTGTAATAATTCCCGTCACTTTTTCTATAAAAGTTAGTGCTTTTAAAAAAAAATTCCTCCAAAGTTAAGGGTAGGCATTTTGAAACTAAATAACTCATTAAAATGTGAGGTATAATTAAATAATCAGGAATGAGCACAATTACAGGCCTTGCTTACATACACACAATATCTGTCTTGAGTTGTCCAGAAGACACTATGGTGGAAGAGGGTTCTGGTATTGGGTTATATTTTTAGTCTTTGGAGAGAGGAGGTGATGGAGATAATAGGACAATGGTGGAGAAAATGAGGTCACAGTAAATTTGTATGTACTTAAAGCAGACAGTTCATTAGGGGAAAGACTGCTGAGGGATAAATGCATTTTCAGAAGCCTCTCCAATCTGTGGGATGTCTAGGCCCACTTCTTTCCCTGAACCTTCTTCGAGATCTACATCTGTGACTTCTTCTTGTGCCATTAGCTCCCTCTCAATGTGTGACTGAAGAAAGGAGTGTCGGCTCACTGAAATCTTTTTGCTGTTGTTTTCATGTTTTTGTTTTTCAGGGAGGTTTTTGTTTTTTGGTTTTTGCTTTTCTCTGGAAAGTGGCACCAACCAAGGAGAGCTTGGTAGAGTAATGGCCACACCAACAGATGCCAGTGTTCCCTGATGAAGCCACACATGGGCATTCACTGACCGAGCATGCAATGACTCTTTACCCTGTCATCTGCACATTCCAGCAGGTCGCCATGGCAGCACTCCTTGGTGATTTTGGTAAGGTCTGTTGCCAACTTGGTGATTTCTGCAAAATCAGCATTGGGGAATGCCTGGCTCATACGAGCTACTGCCCTGAAATTAAAAATAAATGAATGAATAAATAAATAAATAAAATTTTAAAAAACACAGAATTTCCATTAAGAAATTATTATTATATTGTATTAGTATAAAAGCAGGGAAAAAACACCATTTATAACAAGTTCAAAACTTGTTACAAACTGTTTTGGATTCAAAACTGACTTAAATGAACAAATTATAAAAATTCCCCAGTTCTTGTAATGCTAGTCTGGCATGATATATTTTTATGTTTGGCACAATTATCTACTAAAAGAATGGGGGTGGTGCCTGGAAAGCTAAAGCCTCATTAAGTTAAATCATAGAAGATCTTCCCCAAAGGGACAGCAGGGAAGATTTAAGTCCTTATCTGAGTTCTGTTTCTGGCTTCATCTCATCTTAGCACTGGGATTACCAAGAGGCTATACCTTCTTGACTATTGTAACATGAGGAATCGAAGGATCTAGGGGATTAAATTACATAATGGCATGAAAGTGTTTTCTCATCTGGGAATGAAGATTCCTCATCTTTCATCATAAAACATATTACTCTGAATCCTAACGTTCTGTGGGGGGGAAAAGTCTTAACTTCTAGAGAAATCGAAAGTTCTAATCATGCATCCTCCCACCACGAAACTTTTCCAGCAGACAGCCTCTAAGCTCTATGGCAAAAGCCAAGATTCTCATCCCTAAATTACTATCAGTTCCTTAACTCCAATAAAGAGACTCCTTTGCAGGAACCAGCCACAGCCTGTGTAACAGTGTATTGTTTAATATTGAAGCTGCTTCGTTTGTTGATTTGGTAGGCTGTAATGATTTGGATACTAGGAATGACTTAATGGGGATAATTGTGCTGACAGTTCCTACAGAACACACACAATGTCATCTCAACTTTCCTATTATGCTGATTCATTATTGACTAACAGGTGAGGCACCAGAAGGGAAAGCATATCTTTCTTGGCTTCCATATTAAAGGATGCACCCAGACTCAGCTACAGCATACAAGAGCAAAGAGACAGTCAAACACAAACATGAGATGAAGAACACAATTGGAGTTGTAATAAGTTTCAAAGTAGTAACACCAGCTTGCATGATGGCTAAATTCAATGATCAAGATATAAAACAGTCACTTTTAGACTGAGGGAATATGATAATAAATTAATCATCCTGATTAGAAATGCATTCTATAAGCTTTAAAATGAGGCCCATTCTTCATAACCAAATAATATTTTAAATTCTTATCTTCCACTTAAGAAAACAAACTCTTCTAAATTTTTTGATAATTTAAAACAAAACAATGAGACAAAGATGTCAAATCAATACTATTATTCTAATGTCACCTCTATTGTCGTTTCATAAAGTGCCTTATAAAGATACAACCTTTTTGATTGGACAATTATCATCAGAAACACATGAACTGTGATATTTAAGAAAAGTCATGTACCATGCTTTGAAGGCTCTGTCTCCAAATTTATGCAAACTGGAGCACTTCATTCTCTGACGGACAGATGAAATCAAAGCTTTTTCCTTCACAGCATCAAGCTACAAAAAGAAATCCAGTTGAAAAATGGAAAAGATTATTTTTATACACACACATACACACACACTACACACACAACACACAAAACACTTCCAAAGTTTCAGATGGCCCTATGCCAAAATAATTGGTTTGGATAGGGAGAAGTTGAAATCAGGACCTTGTGCATGCTGGGTAAGAACTCTGCCATTTAGTGGGACCTTCGATCCAAATAAAAATTTAGAAAGATAATTTGCACCTCAATTCACAAGTATTCCCTTTTGTCAGATAATTATTTGGATGCCTAAGGAAAAAGAAAATCAGTCTGGTCATAGCATCTAAGTACTTAACACACCTTGGAGACATTGCTCAGGGAAGGGTCCTGAAAGGAGATGTTTCAGGACATCTACCTGTACTGCCTTTTTAATTTTGTGACTAATCCATTTCAGTCCTTCCTCCATCAACCTTCATAAAATCAGTAAGTGCCTCCAAAAAACAAATGATGCACATAAAAAATATTTATGGAAGGAAGGAATGAACTTCGACTTCTAGCCTCCGGAAATACTCTCTACATTGAATTTTAGCTCCAGTAAAATGTCTCAGAAAAGGTTAAAAATAAAAAATAAAATCATAAACACACAAACAAACAAAACCTAGCCATTTCTGCACAATTTCACAAAGAGTATTCTACTGCAAACATCATTACCATAAAGAATGAGAGGACAAGTAACACAGGGTCAAGAATTTTCTCTCTCAGACCACTGCTAAATTTTAGAAGGAAGAAAGGTATGAGAAGGAAAATCCATTGGTCACTTAGGAGGAAAGAGAACTTTCATTCAGAAAGTCGAGTCTCCTGAATCTAGCTATGAGATGATCAAAATCTGAGATTGGAATGCACAGCTGATGTTTCATGTGTCTTTCCAGGGATTACCTTAGGGTCCATGCAGCCTGCTTTGTCAGCCTCTGCACAGCACTGGGTCAGAATCTCGTTGTACTTCTCAGCATAGTAGAGGAGTTCCGGGGCATAGAAATAAGGATGTCTTCTGGCAACTTCATACAAATAGCTGAGTTATGGGGAAAATAAAAGAAAAAAGCAGGCAATCATTCTCCACTCCACAGAACACTACAGGAATGATTGGTGTCGACCCAGACCCTTGGATACACGTGGGATTTGTACTTGACCAGTTTTACTCGTGTGGCCACACATAAGTGATAGCCTTTGTCTGTTGTTGAGTGAGGTTGTGTGTGTGTATGAATGTTCACAGGTGTGCATTTTTGGCAAGTAGTTAAATTTAGGTGATGTAATGTTGTTGACTAAAATGAAATTGATCCAGAGAACATGAACAACACACATACACACACACATACACACACACACAGAGAGAGAGAGAGAAAGAGAGAGAGAGAGATAACCACGCACACAAACAAACACATTCAGAGTATTTTGCAACTTCCCCATCTCAGATATTTCACACAAGTCCTATCTGTTTTCAAGATCAAAATATCTTTGATCTTTTTGTTGTCATTGTGAATAGTTTTGTGGTATCAAATATTATGTTTTTAAAACCCATCTCAACACATTCCCAGGCTTGGTGTTGGATCTTTGGGGTTTTCATGATTATTAGCATAAGTGCTACTGTCCAAGCTATTGTCCAGTTTTTATCTTAAAGTGGAGATATCTGGGTACTCACTGTGCCAAGAAGCTGGTAGGGCTTTCCTGGAATTTGGTGCACATGGCCTCAGCCTCTGGCCTCACAAATGGTGGAAGGTTGGGGTTGTCATCCTTGTGTTGCAGGAAACATTCGTTTCTTTCGGGCTCTTCTTTTGCACAGCAGTCAGCCAGGTCACCATAGCTTTCTCGAAGAGTTGGAATTCCACATAACTTATCTCCAAAAAGAGTGTGCTTAAGTAGAAGACAGAAAGGTCAAATTCCTGCTGATACCCAATTTCCTCCATAGCCAAAGAGTTACTTTATTTATATGGTGATTTCTCCTGCTCTCTGCATTCTTTAGTTGCCTATAGGTCTTTGTATAGGGTTTAGTTCTTGTGGTCTTCCCTCCTGCACTTCTGCCTGTGTATTGTCACTGTCACAGACAGGCTCGAATTTGGACAGTCTTGTTGGTGAGTCTTTTTGAGTGTTGCTTCTGCAATTACTAGGAAATGGGGTCCCATAGTAAAATTCCCATTGTCCTGGCTCTAACAATCTCTCTGCCCCCTCTTCCACAGTATTCTCTGGACCTTAGGTGAGGGAGTCGTGATTTGCTCTTCTCTGAAACACTCAGAATTACATAAAGCAGAAAAGTAGATCGTCAAAATCAGAATGTACTCACAAGGGATTTGTCACAGTTGGCAGCAGACTCATCAGCAACACATGTCTTTGCAAATTCTGTGACTTCATCCACTAATTTGATATGTTCTTCATATGGGCATTTCTGGAGATACTGGGAAAAGGCAATCAGGACTCTGAAAAACAGACATAGAGAGAAAACCTTAGTATGAGGCAGGTGGCTCTCCTAAACGGCAAATTGTGTATGTCTATACCTTTGATATTTTGTGTATCTTTCATACAACTACCTAGAAAGCTGTTTCTGGTTAGCTACTCTCTGAGGCATAACCAGGAACACCTGCCTTTCCAAGCAAAAACAATATGGATTTCTACATGCTGAAGTATAGATGCAAATATGTGTCAATAGATGCATGAACATGAGGCAAGCAAGCAAACCACTGTCTAAACTTACTCATTGTCAAGGCTAGATATTATATATGTCCTCTGAGTTATTTCTCAAAGTTTTCTCATCCATATACCTCTGTTAATTTGAATACATGACACTATTGACCTTTTAAAGAATAAACTCATTTATTCTTTAAAATAAAAGAATTACTCATATAGATTACTCAAATAAAATAAAGAATTACTCATTTTTACTACATTAAAACATTATTAAGTTTGGAGATGTGACTTAAGTATAGACCACTTATTCACATGTGTAAGGTCCCAGTACTACAAAAACATAAAATAATGTTCTCAAGATACCATGAGATCTTATTACATGAATAGTTAGTAAGTGAGCTGCCCCCAAAGCTATATTTCATAGACCTTTGCAGAAATAAAAATAAGATTCCAGACTTAACAAGTTAGATGTGGGCTCCAGATTCTCGGTACAGGAAAAGAACTATTAGCCACACATGGCTAGATACATTCAATTAAAATTAAATATTATTTGAACGTGCGCTCCTCAGTTACACTTGCCATGCACAAAGTGCTTAATAGCCTTGTGTCCTCTGGCTGCCATATTGCTCAGCACAGACCCGCAGTCTTTCCATCATTGCACACACTTCCATTGGACAGCACTGCTCTACAATTTGCATACTCAAGGTGGGAAAATGTGTTTTAGAACTTGAACCGATATCATCAAAAATGTTAAGGGGACGTTTGGCATTTTAACTTACAGGCCTTTGAAAAATTGTTCTCCCAAATCATTATACCGATGGGCGATCTCACTCTTGTCTGTGGAACAGGGAGAGAAAACCATGAAACATATTTAAATATTAATGAAGACAACTAATTATAATATGCTTCTCTTCACTAACTTAAGCTATTCCCTGAAGATGCTGACCTCTAATCATTACAGGAAAATCTGAAGATGGCAAATCTACTATATTCAAAGTTAGATTCTTTCACCAAAAATATTGTTTTAAAACTCATTAAGTATTTACGACTTTGCATTCAAACCCAAGATTTAATGCTTCTGTCATGTCTGTAAATATCTACTAAGACAATAGTAAATAAATGAAAGTAATATAAATGGAAATTTCATTCATAAAATGAAATATACTTTTAAGGTTTAGCATACATGATATAGCAGGAAGACTCTTTGAAACTGCAGTAAATTCAGCTGTATCTGATGCAGTTTAAGTCATTCTGCCAAGCATGTTTTTAATGGTAAAAAATTTAAAACTTAGCTTTCCAAATCCCCCCATTATCATTAAAGATATCTAAAATATATTAATAATATAACCACATAAGGGTTCTCAGATGCAAACAATAATAATAGTAATAATAATAACAACACTCTAGAAATCAGCGCTAAAGGAAAATTTAACTATTTAATAATACCATGCTTCCTTTACTAGGAAAGATAAAAGTAGAGATGAAAAAAACATAAAACTCTTACGTGCTTCTCGGCGAAACACACCCCTGGAAAAAGCAGAGCTGGAAATACAGAGGAGGAGGAGAAAGGTTACCCACTTCATTGTGCCAGAGGCCAGTGGGGTTGATAGGAAAGGTGATCTGTGTGCAGAGAAACTCGCCCTAATATACTTCTTTAACCAATAACTGCAGATCATTAACCACACTTACCTCGCATTTCATTGATCCCTACCTCATTACAAAATCATACCATCCTTGCCAAAATGTTGTTTGACTAAATCCCTTGCTTGCGTAGTATGTTTGCCATCTGGAGCTGTTCTCCCCCCACAAGACTTTGTCAGTTCATTAAAGTTATGTAAAACATCAAATTTTACATAAGAGTTTAGTCTCTTTCTCTCCCATCTCAGCATTTCAGTTTGGGCCTTTGCACAGAAACATGACACATTGTAAAAGCTGTGAACTGAATTGCATGCATTGTTCATCCTAAATATACATTTATGTATAGGTAATGACAAATTTGCATGAGGAAGGGGTTTCTCATTATAGGGCTTCCAAGTCTTTCTCATCTCTTTAAACTTAGAATCATCCATAAAGCTCACAGTGTTTCAAATGTGAACTAAGAAGAAGGCAGAACAATAAAAACAAGTGCAGAGGACTTTCAGAAGCTTTCTTCTTTGTATCTAGCTATACAATGAAAGAAATCTACTTTCTATGACCTCATCCTTACATCCTCATCTTCAGGAAGGTGCACAAATTCTGTAATCAAATACAGTAGTAAAGGCAAAATGAAGGAGAAAAGAAAAGTGTTTCCTTGCTTGTTTTATGACAAAGAGTCCTGTAATGGAATAACAGACTAATCTCTGAAGACACAGATGAATGGAACATAAAAAAAAAAAAAAAAAAAAAAAAAAAAAAAAAAAAAAAAAAAAAAAAAAAAAAAAAGCCCATCTAGTAAAAACTTCCTCAAAAAAAAAAAAAAAAAAAAAGAATCTAAACAGAAAAGATAAGTTTTTTCTTGGATAAATTCTGCTTTAAGCTTCCTAAAAAGAGTAGTCACTATTTGTTTGAAGACAGTAGTCATGCCTAGACCTGTCCTCGTGTGGGTCTGGATAAACATAAGTATGTAATGCTTAAGTCCTTGAATGTATTTGTATTATTAACTCACAAATATTTTATTTATATATAATACTTTATTATATACTATATTGTATTATTAGCTCAGGCTTTTATCACTCACACATGTACAATGTACATATATTTTTGATTGACGGTTAAGTTAAAAATCATCTGTGCAGCCATTTTGAATTTAGACCGCAGGATAATCATGAATACCAAAATCTGAGAGAAAGTCATCATAATGGAGCAGGGGCTTGAACTGCTTTAGTAGTGACTGATGAAGCTCCAATATTTTTTAAGACATAAATTAATAACAACTGAGCCTCTTCTTTGCAGTTCTAACACAATGTCTTACATGGGCATATTCTAATTAATCTTTAGCAGCAAAGTATTAAAGTGCTTAATTCTTGATACAATCTCCGTGCTTACAGTTCACCTCAGCTGAAAAGAAACGCTTGAACAATTGGCATTTGGTATGAAAGAATTTAGTCTTTCTTCAGAAACTCCTGGCATCAGCCCTATATGTGTACTCTATACTGAGAGGAAGGAAGCTGCATAATTATTAGTTACTTCTAAACACCCTGGTTTTCAAACTTTTTATCTTGATGGTTAGTAAGTCATCAGAAGAGTCTGGCAGGATCATAAATGCAAAAGTTAAACTAAGAGTTTAGTTTCTGGCTGGGCAGTGATGGCACATGCCTTTAATCCTACCACTTGGGAGGTAGAGGCAGGTGGATTTCTGAGTTCTAGGCCAGCCTGGTCTACAGAGTGAGTTCCAGGACAACCATGGCTATACAGAGAAACCCTGTCTCGGAAAACAAAACAAAAAACAAACAAACAAAAAACAACAACAAGAGTTTAGTTTCTGCATAAATAGAAAACAGCTCAAATGATCTCTAAGTGTTCTCTCATGGTTGTAGGAGGACTTGACAAATAAAGAGTAGCTGACACAATTTTTTGTTGGAAAGTGTGATCCTGTGTTCATCATCTAGAAGGGAACAACAACAACAACACACACACACTCCTGCTGAAATACAAACATGACTGAGAATTAAACAATAGCTTCAATCCCTTGTTTCCCGTTGTATTATTAGCTGTTTGTTGTTTTGTTTTTCTTATTTCTTTTGCATTTGTTTTGATAGGATGGTTTCCCCAGTGCTCTCTCTTCTTCCTATTCTGGAGCGTCTCTAACTTCTTTCAAGTCATCCTGGCCATCTGACAACCTTGGTCTAGCCTGTACTGTTCTCCCCCCCCCCAGCCCCCGTGTTTCTAGAGTAATTCTGAATCTCCTCCTGAAATTAAAAATGTGCAGAAAAATAAACGGCTGTGTCTAAAAATATCATCAGAATTTCACCACAGACTTTCTAGAAATAGTGACTTAACCTTCATTCCTTCTAAAATATAGAAAATTTGGTTTTAATTTTGAAGAAAAATGGGGACACGACGTCTTTTCTCCACATTTTTCCTATAGTTCAGTGCATATGCACATCCCTCCTAAGCTGAAGGTCGAGAAATGCTTTATAAAAAATGAGTTTGGGAAGAGGAAGACCATTAAGTATCAAACTCAACAACTGAAACATAATAAGCAATTTAATTTCTCATTCTATATGGAAAATGTATTTCCCAACAAAAGTCAAAAATATCCAAAGTTTTCTGATGCAAATAAACATTGTAATTAAAACATTAATTATTCCTCATCATCCTCGTATGTAAGCCTTCCATGCTCCCAAGTTATATCCACTTTAAACACTGAGAATATAAATTGTACTAGAGGTTTCCTTGGGGATAAGAGTTTCTATCACAAAAACTTACAAGGTTCAGTACTAAGTATGTTTTTCAGTGGGCCAGCAACTGGCCAGCTGATAGAAGCAATGCCATGAAAGATGTTCAAGTAACAACCAACTCAGTTGATGAATCCAGAAACTCCTGGCTCTTACATTGCTCAATCTTTCTGATCAGGTTCATAGAAAAACAGGTGTGGAAAAGTCTGAGTTCACAATCGATGGGTCTGGGCTGGAGCATTGATCCTCATAAACAGTCTATCCTTAAACACCTGGTGCCTCAAAGAAAATTTCAAAATAGCCCAAATGTAAGCCTCAACCGCTGAGATTCTTCATCTCTGTGTTCTTCTGGGTATCAATCCCAGGGCCTCATGCCATGCCAGGCAAGGGCTATGCTTGGTTATGACTCTAGCCCCTTAAGTATTGAGACTCTGTGGAGGGTGTTCTTCAGGCCGAGCCTTATGGTGATAGACACATTTTTTTCCCAAAACACTTTATTTATCAGTATTTGTATATACATACATACTTAAACATGTATACATATATACATACATATATGAACAATAATTAAATAAGATATATTTGAAAAGTATTGGGGTTGGGAAGAGTGGGAGGAAGGAGAGAAAGAAAAAATTATGTAAATACAGTGCTCATATATGAAATTCTCAAAAAGGAATCCATTTTTTTAAAAATGTTCAACAGATTAACTTGCATTGTACAATATGAAAATAAATATGACCTATAATTATGTTGAAGGACATTTTAACTCACTACAAATTTTGAAATTTAAAATGAAATCAATAAAAATTATTTTACCCAGCATACTAACAAAAACCACAATAACATTTTATAATTCAAAGTATTTCTGAGAAAAAAAAAAAGGATTGTCAGAAGCTAAGTCAACAGAGCCAGGGGGACACTGTGTGTTATTTCTTCTCTTTTCTTTTCTTTTCTTTTTTTATTATTATCAAATCATAATTTTTACTTTTTAACACAGGGGTTATAAACACAAAAATGAAGGATGTGGGGAAGGGGATGACACAGAAGCATAGATGTTCAGGGGGAGTACAGATATCTTTCAGAACAGGGTATCAGCTGGGTGAAGGTTCAGGGGTCAGGTCACTATGAGTCTGCCTATGCTTCACTTGTCCTTATCTAAGTTGGTACTATCTGCCAAGGCTGCCTATTTACAAGGTCTATAACTACTCAAGCTGGTAGATTTCCACAAAAGCTACCTGTTTACAATAGTTTATAGACATCTGTTTCAGTGTTTTTCCATAGAGACCCAAGACTTTGTGTTAGCAGGCATGTATGTCAGGACTATTGCTGATTTTAGGCTTATGGCTGATTTTAGGCCTTCAGTGTATAAGCAGGGCTGCCCCTGACATCTCCTCCCTTCTCCAAGTATAGAAGGGCCATGGTGATTCTAATCTTGCCAAGGCAGGGATAGAGGCCTGACCTCCAGTAATTAAAGGGGACCTTGTAATGGCTCCAGTCCTCCTGTCGTTGTTCAGTGAGGCATGAAGGCCATACCTGTCCCGATGTCTTTTTCCTGGAGAGGGGATACTTTTGACATCAACCCCTATGCAGTCAGGCTTGTCCCTCAGGGAACCCAGAAACATATTTTTAACTTTTATTTATATTCCCTTGCAGTGCTTAGCCTTGCAGCCTAAGCAAGAATTCAGATCACCAGACAGAGGGGGTTCTGGGTGGCCCCTCACTGCTTGGTCTAGGGTCAGAAGTCCCCTCTTTTAGGTTGGGTGGAGATGGGACTCAGGAGCACCCTGGGTAGAGTAACATCCTCATCTAGAGTCTTGTGGTCATCCATAGCTAACTTATGATAATGTATCTGAATAGATTTTGCTATCAGATTATCTATCTGTTGTTTCACAAAGTTAGTCAGCCTATTTAAGGACCAGGGACCAAAGGAAATAAGCAAAAATAACCTAATTAATGGTCCCAAGATGGAAGGAAGTAGAGTTAACAATCATGGAGAGGTTGACCAATTCTTGTACAAGCGCTCATTTTTCTCTTTCTCTCTCTGTCTTTTCTCAAGACCTTCTCTGGCCTTTTTTATGCTCTCTTTAATCATCCCTGTTTTGTCTATGTAAAAGCAGCATTCTTCTTCAAGGGCTGTACATAGTCTAGAGCTGTACACAATCTTTTCTATTGTAAAAGAGAAAATCAAGTCCAACAAAGTTCCTTGCAATTTGGGGGGATTGCATCAGACAGCAAAACGAGGGATTTCTTCAGATTAGTAATATCAGTCTATAGCTGTTTGACGTCCTTGTCAAAGGCCCATTGGAGGTCTGAGTAGTATAAGTCTAGAAGCCAGCATCAGGATTAGAACTGGTGATAGACACATTTAACAGTGGTATATTGATACTATATACAGCAGAAATTGTTTTATGATAATGACCTACTATGTAGACAAGCAGATTGAACTGTACTAATGTGAAGAAAGTGGCTTGAACAGGTGGTTTATCATTGACAACAGGGTTTTAACTTTTGGAGAGGGGCTTAAACACTTAGAGATGTGTATGTAAATGAGATGCATAGAATGAGTCATGGGCCTGTCAGAACCAGAGCAATCAAAGGAAAAAAATTCTGGATGAATGGAATAATGTAAGGTCACACTCTGCCACCCCCTTGATGCAGGTCAAAAGCAAAGACTTTTTTAACATGGATGGATTTAGTAACATGCTCTCTGTGGTTAGATTCAATCAGTTAAATAAAGACATGGGCTATTATATCTGGGATACTGTGGATGTAGAGAGCTGAGCATCTGTTGGAGAGAAGAACAATGCACATCACCTATGTGCAGAAAGTCCAAAACATGAGTCAGGAACTTCTCTCTGAGATGCCTGATGGGGGACACGGGAGTGTAGAAAATGGATGTGAGTAAGGGTCACATTATGCTGGAAAAGATTACAGCACCATGCCTGCTGGTATCCCTATAATTCCAGCACTAATGAGGAAAGGTGGGTATCACAGACTTAATGCCAGCCTGGACTAGAGAGTAACAGAAATTCTATCTCAAGAAGAGAAAAAGGGAGTGCTGGGAAGTAGACATCAGTGCAAACGAATGTGTAGAAGCTCATCTCCAAGGACAGGGCCAGCGAAAAAAATGTTTTCTGAAACTAACTGGACTCAGATGATTCTATTATATACTCATTCATGAGAGAGAGAAAGGGAGAAAGAAAGAGAGAGAGAGAGAAACAATAGTAGTTGAAGAAAAAAGCATAAATTTTGGAACGGGGTGGGAACAAAAGTAGTTAGAGGGAAGAAAGGGCAGGAACAAAATTGTGTAAATACAGTACACATATATGAAAGTAAAAATATTAATGGCTAATGGAGCTGTTGGTGTGTGCACATGTGTGTGAGTGTGTGTGCATGTGTTTCATTGACACACTTTCACTATACATTGCTCTGACTGATATAAGGATATCTTTGTATCAGTATATAGTAAACTGTGAGTTTATTCCTCTTAACGCTCTGCCTTCCTCTCATTATCTCATTATCATTAGTCTCCTTTATTCCTCAAGACCACTTTACTTCTGCTTCTGGGACATATATGCATATATGATTTTATATATTTTACTTCTGCTTCCGGGTAATAATGCATACATGATTTTGTATATCTGCCCCAAACCTAGGAACCACAAATGAGAGAAAACACAGGATATTTGTCTTTGTAAGACTGACTTAATTTTCTTAATATAATTGCCTCCAGTTGTACCGAAGACCTTAACAAGGACATAGTTTTGTTCTTTAGATCTGAAAAAAATAAAAATAAAAAATCCACTGTGTGAGTATCCCTCGTTTTCCTTCTCTATTTCCTCTGCTGATGGACACTGAAGCCAGTCTGAACACTCAGCTAATGTAAACAGTGCTGCGGTACATAATGATGTGCACGTGTCTCGGTGGTGTTGACGCAGTGCATGCTGATGGATGTGCACGAATCTCTGTGGTGTTGATTTGAAGTTTCTGTACTCAGTTTCAGGGAGATTGGGCCACTTCACACTTCCTTTGGAAGTGTGTGAGGGCTCCCTGATGCACATATCAACACCAGCATTTGTTGTCATTTTCTTAATGGCTGCCATTCAGGTTTTACAGCAAGATCTTTGATGCGTGTGTAGTTGGTTCTTTTAGAGAAAAGAGTCTAGTTTATTCATTTGCAAGTTAATATCTAGTTTTCCCAACACCATTTGTTGAAGAGATTTCTCCAACATATATTTTGAATAGATAGGTAGATAGACAGACAGACAGACAGACAGACAGACAGACAGACAGTCAGTCAAAAACCAGGTGGCTGTATATGTAAGGATTACAACTAGATCTTCAATTCTGTTGTATGGATATATGTTTCTGATCTTATTCTGATACTATGCTGGAAGTTTGGGAAGGGTTTTTTTTGTTTGTTTAATTTTACTATGACTCAGTAGTATAACTTTAAATCAGCTGTGAAAGGACTTACACCACTATTCAATTTATCCAATGTGAACTTTACTCCCAAGAGTCTTTGTGCTTCTGTATGAATTCTAAGATTGTTTATGTGTTTCTGTAAAAATGTGATATTGGAGTTCTGATGAGGATTATGTCGTTGCTTATGGTAATGTAGACATTTTCACAGTATTAATTCTTCCACTCTGTAAGTGCCAGAGGTGGGGCTTTCTTCTTTTATTGTCTTTTTTCTTTTCAGTGTTTTAAATTTTTCACTGTACTATAAAAGTATCTCATCTCCTTGGTTAGATTTATTCCAAGGTATTTTTTAAGACAACTGAAACTGGGGTTGTTCTCCTGGTTTCGTTTGGATGTTATTTGTATACATTTGCTACTGGTGATGGTGGATTAGTTTTCTATTTAGTACTTTGCTGAAAGTGTTCATCAGTTCTAAGAAATTTCAAATGTAGTCTTCAGGGTCTTCTTTAGCTAGGATCACACATCTCCACACAGGGACAGTTCAGCTTCCTTTCATGTCCATATCCTCTCCCCTCCCCACCCCCTTTTTTGTTTTATTGCTTTGGCTGAGGTTTCCAGCGCTACATTGAATAGGAGTGAAGATAGTGGACATTTTTGTCTTGCTTCTTACTTTAGTAGGAATGCTTTGGGCTTTCCCCGCTATTTCAGCCGGTGTTTTCCTAATATTGTTAGAAAAGTGTCCACAACATTTTGAAGCTGCGTTTGATAGTTAAAAATAAATAAATAAATGTTGAAATTAGTGTTTGGGGTTGTGAGTCTTTTTTTGGTATGAAGCTCTCTGAACATTTGTATTTCGTTACTGGGCTATACTTGATGCCTTGTGAAATGAACTTTCACTGCGTTTTTTGCTTGACTAACCACAATGAATCATTATGCACGGATAATGCTGAATTTCTTTGAGTTCACTAAGTAATAATTAGACTAGTGAATGCTCTAATTTTTCATCCAGAACTTTGAGACTTGCCTAGAATGTTCATATATGGTAGTTACCTAGTAGTATGAAAAGTTGTGCTGGCTTGATGTAAGGCTATTTATATAGCAACATGTATAACATGGAGAAGGTCACCTTTCTTGATTTTATGTTTGTCTTTACCAGTACAGCCAAAATTTTGCTGCTATACTTCAGTCTCTTTAATTTACTGCATATATCTGTTAACCATATGCAACAGAACAGAATTATCTAATAGGATAAATGCTTAGATTTAAATAGCTTTATATATTACTCTTTGATCATGTTAAATATACATGTGTGTATGTGTGTGCAAGTGTGTATGTGTGTGTTTGTCTGTATGTGTGTATGTATGTATGAGTGTATATTTATATATGTGTGTATGTATATATGTTTATATGTATGTGTATGTATGTGTATGTATGTGTAGATATATATGTGCATATGTGTGTATATGTATATATGTATGTGTATATGTGTATATATGTGTATGTGCATTTATGTATATATATGTATATGTATGTGTGTATGTATATGTATGCATGTGTGTATGTGTATATGTGTGCATGTGTGTACATGTGTATGCCTATGTGTGTGCATGTATGTGTATATGTGCATGTATGTGTTTTTGTGTGTGTATGTATGTGTATGTGTGTGTATACGTAGTTTTCACCACCTAGTAACCTCTCATATACCTTCTTTCTCCTACTGAAAACAGAGTCTTGAAGATGAAATTTTGGAAGACTTTGTCTTCTGATGCTAGGTCATCTTAAAAACCAGTGTGCAGAGAACTCACAAGATAATTTCTACAGTGTTCTCCACCCATACAAGTTTGACCATGCCTCAGGGAAAATCAAAGTAGCTACGAGCACCAGTTTTCATATAACAACTAAGTCCTTCACTATATCATAATAGTCTATAAACTATTTTTTAACTAGATTACAAATTTTTCTTTAAAAAGCACAACTGTTCTGCAATCTCCTTTTGTATCTCATTCTTTGTTTTTTTGTTTTGTTTTGTTTTGTTTGGTTTGGTTTTGGTTTTGTTTTTTGGTTTTTCGAGACAGGGTTTCTCTGTGTAGCCCTGGCTGTCCTGGAACTCACTCTGTAGACCAGGCTGGCCTCAAACTCAGAAATCCTCCTGCCTCTGCCTCCCAAGTGCTGGAATTAAAGGCGTGCGCCCACCACCGCCCGGCTCAGTCTTTGTTTTGAAGTAGTCTCAGTGACTTCAGGAAGGGAAGACCCATCCATCAGGGAAATCCGGGTTCTTTGGAGCTAGCATCCCTGGAAACAAGACTTGCCACAGACTCGGTGAAGCTCAAATGTCAACTACACTTCTCTGGTTTGGGTCTCCCTAAGGGATCACTTTAAAAGAACTCCCTGGTGGGAATAAAAATAACAGAAGTTATGTTGAAATGGTAATGCAGGCCATCTCATCTGTCCTGACATCACCAATTCCTTCATTTTATTAAACAGGAATGTCTCCATATGTAGCTAAGGATGAAGACAGAACTTCCAATCTGCGGTGTGAGTCAGCTAACAAGTGTCAGAGTCCTGCCAGCGCCTCTGTGGCTACACGTCTACACTTTTTTATGATTTCTACTACGATCAGAAAATGTGAGCAGAGAAAGGGGTGTGTGAGAGGAGACAGGGGCTGTGAGAGAGACAGGAACTGCCGCAGTAAACCACTAAGGCTGAGTTGTTCTCATTTTCATGTCCTAGGAATAGTTAAGGTGAAGAAAATGCTCAATTCAACAATGACACAAGAATATTTCATTTTGGGGCCAGAAAAGTAAGATAAAATGAGATTGCCAAAGAGTATTCATTGTGGAGTTCGAGTTTAGAGAATAGCCTGGTGTTCTCAATGACTCCGTGCTCTTACACGGTTGCGTAATTGAGAATGGTCAAAGGCTGCATGTTTACCCTCAAAGTATGAGAGTTTCTACTAAGCAAAGCTCTCCATGACTTTAAAGAACATCATTACCTGGTTATTTGGGTAATTTTGACATTATTAATGTTACAAGAAATTTTTATTTAAAAAAGAAAAGAAAGGAAAAAGAAAAATATTCAGGTGGACAGGGACTATATTTTGAAGTTATCAATCAAAGCACTGCATGTACAGTGAAGTATAGTACTAGTCAGACTGAGCAGTCACACCAAGGATGGACATGCTGGGTAGAGGCAGCCTAGGCTAACTCATTCCTAAACCCTTTTTGTACAAGTACTTGCTGGTAGATATTATCTTCTTTACTACAAGATATTCTGTACCTGTGGAGTCATATTTTGAAATGCTAGATGCGATGGTACAGTCCTATAATCTTGACACTCGGCCAGTCTGGGCTACATGAGATTCTGCTATAAACAAATAATGTCTTAAAAATGAGGAGGAAAAATGAAGAGAAAATTGAGAGAGAATGCATTTTGAAAATAGTTATTTTACACAACGGGTTTGTATCCGCTTAAACTACACTTTTTTTCATTAAAGAACTCTCAAGTATGTATTAAATCCATACAAAATTAATATTTTCTGTTTGTTTGATCTGTTCAATCTCATTTATCATAGTCCCAATGATAAAAATGTAGTTTTCTGTTCTTCCTTCTTGCTAGATTGAGCCCCTAGAATCTATGCCGCTCAAATGTCCTATTGTCTTTCCAATTTCTTAGTTACTGACTGCAGTTTAATTCAGCTCAGTTTTTTTCTTAGTTACTGACTGCAGTTTAATTCAGCTCAGTTTTTTGCTACAGCCTTGCACCTGCAGATCTGTTATTGTCTCCATGTCATGTAAATCAACTGGAATAAAATTATCCCTGAGGTCCTTCCTCCTTGAACTGATGTGATTTCATTCTTCCCATGTGATGACAGTCTTCTGGAATGAGACAGTGTCCTCAAAGGTGGAAGAGGATACGTGAAGTTAAGGATTCCAAGCTGAAGAACTAGTTCAAGCTTTTCAGGTCTTCTTCACTATCTGAATCAGCTTAATATTTCTTAAGAAATTAAAAGATGGCTAACCTTATCTAAACTGTACTAATAAAACACTTTTTCATATTTAATGGTTTTCCAATTAAAGAAAAACATAGTGAATGCCGGCATGCTCATCTATTTTTCCTAGATCAACAAGTAGTGCATATAAAATGGAAATAACATCAATTCTGCTTATAACTATTTCTGCAGATAGAATTCATCCTTAAAGCCAGGCAGTGGTGGCGCACGCCTTTAATCCCAGCACTTGGGAGGCAGAGGCAGGCGGATTTCTGAGTTCGAGGCATCTGGTCTACAGAGTGAGTTCCAGGACAGCCAGGGCTACACAGAGAAACCCTGTCTCAAAAAAGAAAAAAAGAGAAAAAAAAAAGACAGAGAATTCATCCCTAAGTAAATACACTTCTGAACATCTGCTCACAGTCTGTATGTTCTCCAGACATAATCCAAAAGACTTATTATCTGAAAGATTAAAGTCACAAAGTCAAAGTTTTATAATCTCTTTTAAAACATAGACTGTAGCCAGGCAGTGGTGGCACATACCTTTAATCCTAGCACTTGGAAGGCAGAGGCAGGCAGATCTCTGAGTTCAAGATCAACCTGGTCTACAGAGCAAGATCCAGGACAATAAAACTTAGACAGAGAAAACGTATCTAAAAGAAATAGACAAAAAAATCTTACATTCTCTAGCTAAAATAATCTTATGTTGAAATTTTTGTAGCTCAACATTAGAATATTTTCATTAAAGGGTAATATTTGATTATGATCACTTCCAAGCTTTAGAATTTATTGTCTTATAATCTCCTGGTTCTAGTACTTACATAAAATTTCCCAACCTATCACCCAGCTAAAATTTAAAATACTTAAGTCCTAAAATTCCAATGAGTTTTGCAAAAACTATGAGTGGGATTATAATGAGAAACTGAGTATCTGATCTCGAATCACTTGTAAATTTTACACATATCAAATAAATGATTGTGGTTTTTCTTTTTTTTTTAGAGTATTAGAGATAGATTCATCCATAGCATGATTATAGTAAGCTATATAATACAAATGTTTTAAAATAATTGTCAAATATTATTGGGTATATAAGTAATAAATCTTTCAAATTGAACTTTTTTATGATATTGAGATAGATTAAAATCCATTTATTAATAATATATATGAATTTGAAGGGGTTTTTTTGCAAAAACATTTTAGTTAGCAATACCATGACAAAAGTGTGTATTCAAATAGAATGGAAAACTAATGTCAGTAACTTATGGCCCTGGTGTACTCATTCCCAGACATGCCTGATCCATAGCTGTGACAACTCCAGTATATTTAACACCAAGTCTCTAAATAAGCAGCTAAAATGTGTATGATTGCCATTTTAATAGGTTTTTTTTTTATATCTATACTCTTTCTACTGCCACAAACTAAATGTATACAAGTTAGCCTTTTCCTATTGCTTTAAAGGCAGATGGCTGTATTGATCAGTTCAAACTTCTTTCTGCAGGTACATGGAAAACTGGCCAAAGTAAACACATCAGGAATGATGGTATTTAAGAACAAACATTCCCTGGTATCAGCAATCACAGTGTCCTGCTGACAGAGCAGGAGGTACAAAGTAACGTCTCGTTCCTATGTTAAGTAGTGTCACCTCATGTTCAACGGACACTGACTGGCTGCTGTAATGCAGGTTATTTTCTAGACTGTGAGGATAAAAAAAAATGAAAATAATTAAGGTGTCACATTGCTCAGTGCTATGCATGCAGAACTGTAGTGTAGCTAGGATCGTGAGGGGAGGTTCTAAATCAAAACAGCAAGCTCATGCCTCATGGTGTGTGGATTGCCACCTCTTTAGCTATGTATGTGACTCAAACAACTATAAAATTTAGAATTTGCTTTCACTGGATGAATTTGTGCTTGTAGAGGAGGTAGGGTCAGCTGGAAAAATGGAATGAGCCGGTAGAAAACTAAGGGAAGCAGAAGTGTGGGTAGATGGGTAATATTCAAAAGTTTCACAAAAGATCAAATCAAAGAAGTGAGCCCCACCTTAGAAAAAAAAGTGGAACGCCATCAGTATCATTAAGGAAAAAATGAAAAATAAGCTAGCCAGCAGAAAAGTAAGAGCAGAATTTTCAAGTATTTGGGTTTCTAAGCTAAGCATGGGGATAGGGTAATTTTAATAGTACAGGGTCCTTCAGAAAATAATATCCCTGAAGAAAGCAACAGATCATCTGGGGAAATGGTTTATCTAAGATGATCGATACACTGGTTTATGCAGATAATTAAGGATAAAGTAATAATCCTGATTTAATCATTACTTAGGAACACAATTGGCCTGGGAGCTTGAGAGATGTTACTGAGAGTAATACATACAAGCTGAAAAGCATTCAGTGAGCAGGAATGGCGGAGGAAAAAAATTAAAGAAAAATATTATGAGGCAAGGCTTAAGGCAGAACAAGAATTTAAAAATTAAAAACATTAAAAAACAAAGACAGATCAACCAAGGGTTATAGAGAAGCCCAGTATGAGATGAAATGAGTGTATTAAAGATGGCTTTGTACCTCATATTAGCTATAGTTAAACATTTAACCTTATATTCAGAAGATATTGAATGGCTTTATTAGTGCAATGATATAATCTGATGCTCGGAAGGATTACCCCAGCTCTAATGTGGGGAAGAGGTTAAAGACAAGAAGAATGCATGTAGAAAAACTAGTTGGAGAATTAATGCAATAACCCTAGCAACATAAGATAAGACCTTGAAATCTATCAATGGTTTAGAAATGGATAGCCATGAAGATGAGAGAGAGAGAGAGAGAGAGAGAGAGAGAGAGAGAGAGAGAGAGAGAGAGAGATCATGAATAGTATTGGCCTTTGACCTAACAAACCTCTTTCTTTACAACACATTAGAAAATATCCTTTGTCCTTCAGCTATGTTGTTCCCCTGATGCCAATAAAACCAGTAATAAATGCCCACACAGTCTGTCTTCCTCCTCTGCCAGACCATGGCTCAGAAACCCTGACTATAGAATTCCTTATCCAAACAGCCTTGAGAATCTTCTGGGGCCTGAAAGGGCTTCTTACATCAGTATATCCTGGCATCACTCGGTGGTTGAAAAGCATTGGCCAAAGACCAGAGTGATATAGCAAGGTGACTGGTGGGATCTGCACATGCTCAATTTCAGACATATCTGAGTCTTCTAAAAACAGGTATCTGTTAGATGATTATATATTAAATAAAGAGAGGTCCCAGGCAAGGCATAACCTAGGAACACTATTTATGCATCATGAAGAAGGTAGAAATTGCCAGCTGTGGTGCCACACATCTGTAATTACAGTATCCAGGGGTCTGAAGCAGGAGGGTCATAAGTTCTAAGCCAACCTAGGCTATATAGTGAGACAATTTTTCCAAAATTAAAAAAATAAATTAGCCTGGGATAAAAGTAAAAGTATACATGAAGAAGAAGAAAGGCACAATGGAATCGTTAGAAAGATTAAAAATTCAAGAACATGGACCAGGGGCATGGGAGAAAACCAAGACCATGTTATCACAAGCAACAAACAGGAAGAGAACACGTAAAGAACAATGAAAGCTGTTCTATGCCACCCCTCCCTCCCTAGCCCCTCACTAGACTCATCATTACCCCTGGGTTCCTCTCTGCCATCTATATCCTCAAACAGCTGTCTTAGATTCCCCACCAGGATGTGCTCCAATCCTCCACTATGAACCAGCCTCTAATTCCCATGTGCCTTAGCTCTTATATATAACCATATCAATTTCCATCTCTTCCCTTTCTGGCAAATGTAGTGGTCTGATGACTGTAAACCGTAACTAACCCTCCCTAAAATACAGACATTTAGAAGAGCAGTTACTCTGCCTCTGACTACATAATGAGTGAACTCTGACTCACGGTGGAACGTGACTGAAGCAGTGATTCCATGGGTCCCCAAATGTCACCACATAGGTCCTGTCCACTAGGACAGAAGGTTAGCTGTCCCGTGTAAACAGAGGCTAAGGCATGAACTTTGGCCAGTAAACTTTGGAGTCTCGCTTGGGCTGTTCAAAACTTGCTTGTTCTGTCTTTTCTTTTTCTTTTTTCTTTTTTTCCTTTTTCTAATCACTAAGGTTGTTACATTAATGTTTCCGTGCAAATTGAAATTTACAATTTGTGTCCTACCTCTTGCCTATAAGGGGTTCCCAGAAAGTACAAGCCAAGTCTTGAGCTTACTGTATCCCAAACTCAGTCGTACACATGCCTACGGTCGTGGAGCCATTCAGAGTGCTTATTGATTACCTGTTTAACTTAACCAATAAAGAGAGAGCTTCACATGTGGCAAGCAGCCATGAGCAATTTCACATCATATGTTCCACACACACATACACACACTTTTCTCATTAGAATGCAACCAGCACTCACCTGGTTAGAGGGATAGGGTAGAGGTAAACGGGTTGGCAGAGCTGTCTTACTTCAACACTAACCAACTGAAGAAGCTAAAAATATTCTGGCCATTAGGCATGCTGAGGTCTCTTTAAATAGGCCAGTGACCTGTCCCATTCATCACTCAAATGCTGGTGCCTTCAATGTGCTTTCTTTGCCTATCCACCCAAATATAAGACTCAAAGCAATACATTCTATGCACACAGTCTTTGGTATTCTGCTTAGGTTAATAAGGAAAGGGAATCCTCCAGAAGTTCAAGTAGAAATATCTCCCCAGTGGTTTTGGCCACTCTTCAAATAAAACCATTTATGGTAAAGAAATATGTTTGTGGCCCCTCACCAGATAGATACATGCAGTAACTCCTTCCTCAGTCAAATTAAAGTGACAGTTATGGTACTCTACACCAGTACAGAGACGACTCTTTGGCTCATGCTCAGTATCACTTAAAATTGTAATCATGGGAAACTCACATGTGAATCATGCATACAAGAAAGGGATTGCTGACAGTCCTTTAATAAATAGGAAAACTCACTAAGTCATATATTCACGTGTTTACACATTTTAAATCACAATGGACATGGTTCAAGAGTAGCTATTTCTAATGTCCTTTGTTATCCATACACTAAGAAATGGCTATCCAACTTACTCTTGTATTGGAGGACACTCTGCTTATAACTTAAGAGATTTGGGCTTCAGTCATGTGCCCTCTTAACTCAAACATATTTCTTAATTCTAATTCTAAAGTTTCTAACCACCTTGACATTTCTTCTACAACAAGATCCTTACTGCCAGAAATACTTACAAAACTATAATAATATTGCAATTCCCAGCTACCTTTCGGACAGCTCTCACACAATCACCAGGTGAACCATGTGTTGTGAAAGTAGGTTTGGGTGGCATAAAAGGATTAGACTGGAATTGAATTGACCAACAGACATTGAGGATACAGCACCGTCATAGAATACACATGAGGCCCTGAGCTCAATCCCCAACTTAGCAGACAAAGGACAGAAACTACAGCAAATCCAGTGCAGATAGGCAGATAGGAGCGTTGGTGCCACCTGTGAAAGCTTTATTCTATTTGCATATATTTGCTCATCATGTAAAACCTTTCCTTCCTATGGTCACTATTATAAATAAAATGGAGATCCACCCCTTCTCAGGATACCCACTTGGCATGAGCACAGAATGGCCATATGTTCAAATCCAGCTGCTTACCATCCCCAACACTCATCTAAGTTTCCTCTAAACTTACCTATAAATTCTGTTATTTAATATCCATACATACGCAATGTGTTTTAACTCCCTGTTTTCTTCCTTTCCCTTCCCATTTCTCCTTCCCATCCCACAGCTCTCTGAACTCCATGGGTTCTCTGTCCCTTCTCTCTCTCTCTCTCTCTCTCTCTCTCTCTCTCTCTCTCTCTCTCTCTCTCTCTCTGTCTCTCTCTCTCTCTCTCTCTCTCTCTCTCTCTCTCTCTCTCTCTCTCTCTCTCCCTTCCTTTCTTCCCTCCCTCCCACTCTCTCTCTTTCTCTTAAACATCCACTGAGTCCATTTAGTGTTTCCTGTATGCTCACGGGACCCTCTTCTGGAACATGCTAGCCTTTTAGCACCTGCACGTCCAAGTCTCCCTCCCTCAGAAGCTATCAAGTTTTTTGTCAATAGCTCTGCAGGTCGGGACAGGACTTCATGATCCCTCCCTACACTTTGATGCTGCGAAAGTCTTCCCATGTAGTCCCAGCTGCTTTGAAGTCATGTGTGCAACTTTAGTCAAGTCTAGAAAATACTGTTTTAATGCAGTATTCCTCTGGCTCTTAGAATCTTTCTGGCCCATCTTTAAAAATGATCTATTTGGCCAAAATTCTCCATGTTACCATGAAGTACCTTAACACAAATACTTTGATCCATCAAACAGTTTTACTTGGTTAAATGGTTTATATTCAAACTTATATTTATCCTTACACCCAGGACATTGGCCCTGCTCTGGTTTAACATTTCACCCTACATTCATCCCCTCTGCCCAGAAGCAATGCCCACACCTCTAGTCCCTATCTACTACAATTAAACCCTAAAATTATATATACATATACATATACATATATATATATATATACTTTGATGACTTCCCGTTAGTCTTTAAGCCAACATCTAGGCTCTTTCCTTGGTACTCACAATGTCTGTAATCTGATTCCACTAGTTTATAAAGTCCCAGAAATCAGTCCTCTGACTTTGGTCATTGCTGCAGCACCCCTGGTAGCTAAGCACATAGCTGACACATCAGGTATGCTCAAAATGCGTTTGAATTGATGAGCATCTGGACAAAAAAGGAAATGAAGAAATTATCTCCATGGCATAATCCTTTATTTCTCTTTCACATATAAATTCCATCATTAACCATATTGTAACCACTATATTTTTGCAAATCAACAAAATATAAAATACCATACCTTACTAGGTAAGCAATATATAAAATGCTCGGAGGTCATCTTTATTTTCTCCAGTTAGCATGTTTATTTCCAGACCACAAGCTGTGCTTATAAAACCACCTTCCCCCTAGCCTATGTAAGCTCTCCCATCTCTGAAGCATCGTTACTTCTCTCCTCCAGCCCTATGCTGTCACAATTACATGATTAAATCTATTACTCTGTTTTCATCTTTTAGTTACAGCACTTCAATATAAATGTTTGATTAAATTGTGAGCATTTTATACTTGTAGATATTGCCCTATTTGCTATATTAGTTTTACATTTGGAAGAATGCAAATGTGAACACCTCAAGAGCCTGGATGCTCAGTAACCCCACTTTACATTGGGTGTGTACAGAGGAAAGAGATGCCAGAGACTGTGGTGTGTTTAACAAAATTAGGAAAAGGCCTGAATGTGTCAACGATTAGCAATACTTAAGCACATTAGAATGCATTTGTCCCCCTGAAAACCTTATTTCAGGACATTACTGTTGTCTTGTTTCATAAAACCAATGTTGAGATAGAATGGTATCGATTAAGGAATGTGTCTAAGTCCAAAACCAAGGAACATAGCAGATTATAAATTATTAGGGCTCGGGGATGTAGATCAGTGGTAGAAGACTTGCCTGGCATGCTTGATGCCCTGAAGTCAATTCCTAAAAATCAACAGTATGGCCATCCTCCAATAGTCTCTCAAGACTGTAGTGTTGGCAAAGTTACATCCCTGGTTATTGATGGTGAAAATTTCAGAGGGCAGGTGATGTATTTTTTGTTCTCAAGTAGTGTGAATACGAGCCTTCTGTCTGGTGGTTGTCTATTCTTCGTTCTCAGCATCTCTGAATGTTGGCTTCTTTGTAAAATCCCCAGCAATGAGACAGGCAGTTGATAGAAGATACAACACAATCAACAAAAAAGAAAAGAAGAGGAGGAGGCGGGGTAGAAGGGGGAAGAAGTGGGGGAGAAGATGGGGAGTAAGGGGAGGAGGAAAAGGAGAAGGAAAAACACTGGTTGCAGCCCAGGAAGTAAAGCACTTGTGTATCTGTGACTGTGGGACATTATTCAGCCAGTGAATGAAATCTGTCTTTTGAGACACCTTGGGAGAAACTAGGGGTTATTATGTTAAGGGAAATAAGACAGATACGTGTTCCATGACCTGTTCATGTGTGGATTCTGAAAACGTCGATCCCATCGAGCAGACCAGACCGGTGCTTACAGGAGATGGAGAGAGCTGAGAAAGGCAAGAATCAGGCACGATAGGTCAATGGCTGCATGTTAAAGTTTCTTAGCAGCAGGACACAGCACACTGACAGTAAAGAACAACAACACAGAGAGACCTTTCTAGTCAATTACAATGTAATTATATCATTTCTTTCCTCCCTCTCCTACCCTTCCACAATCCCACAGTCGCAGCCTCTTCTTCCTTAACTATTGTTGTTATTTATACATATAAAGAAAATGTATAAATATAAGGAAAGATTTTTTAAAAGATAAAAGAAAGAATGTTTTTAAGTTTTTACCATAATAAAATGTTTGAAGAGATAGATATATTTTAACTCAGCATAAACATTATACAATGTGTTGGGCCGGAGAGACGGTTCAGCCGTTAAGAGCATAAACTGCTCTTGCTGAGGGGCCAGTTTAGGTTCCCAGCACCCATATGAGGCAGGTCACATAACTCCATCTCCAATGCGATCCAAACTTCTGGCCCTCATGGGCACCCATCCTCACAGCACAAACTCATACATAAGAATTTCAAATTAATAAATATGATTTTAAAATTATACAGTGTATACTCATATCAACGTATCAAATATTATCCAATCGTGTTCTACAACTGTGCTACACTTTTAGTACAACTTTTATGTTTTTTGTGTCAGTCATTGGTGAGTTATTTTAATTTTTTTAAAGTTGCCACAGCTATTTCAAATAGTATGTAGTCCCATTGTAGATCCAAGATGAATCTACTACTCTATTTTACGCTAGTATTTCCAGAACAGTCATAGAGAAAGTGGGATGGCTTTGTGAATAAAGATGTTTGCTGCCAAGCCCAACAACCCCAGTTCAATCCCTGGGATCACATGATGGAAGGGAAGACCTAATACCTCAAGTTGTCCTCTGACAGCCCACCATAGCACACATATCATACAAATAAATACATTATGCACACATGAAATGCTTTTTTGTAGTTTTTAAAAAAGAACAGTCGTAGGATACTTTGCTATATATATTTAATACATCCCTTTCATTTGTCACATTGTCATTCCTGATAGATACAGAAAGGACAAACTCTGACCCCGGGTGTCTAGCGCACAGACCTGCTACGTAAGGAGATTCCTTATAAGCTTGTTTTTACCCTGCTTGTGTTGATGATAACCTTTCAAAGTGAACAAGTTAAGAAAAACATCTGCGGAATGTTTGAGGATGAGCGGCCGCTCAGATACAAAACTGCTGTCTAAAGCAGAGCAGAGGAGCCTGAGACAGTAAACACAACCCAAACCCAGTGAGGGGAGCAAGCGGGGGGGGGGGGGGGGGGGAAGCAGGGAGCTGGCTCCAGGGAAGGAGCTTCCTTTCAGCAGTGGTTGACAGGCTTCCTGGAAAGTGAGCAGAAGTGCCCCACAGAGCTGCTGTACTCATTCTATCTTCATTCACATGAGGACGTGGGACCCACCATACCTCTTGCATGTTCCCATGGTCAACTCTGCCTGAGAACTCTCACCCATTTGTTAGGCACAAACATGGGAAAGGACTTCACACTTCAAATGCCAGCTCTACCACTTACTTGCTATGTAGAAACCAGTAAAGGACCCTTATCACTGTGCTTTGGCTCTCTTCTGAATATTAGGGACAGTACTTGTAGAATGCCTACAAAGACTCAATGAGTCAATAATACACGCTGAGTGTGAACAGTATCAGAGTATGTTGACATAAGATGAATTTTAAAACTAAAAAAAAAAATCCTTGTATATACATGTGTAGTGTGTGTGTGTGTGTGTGTGTGTGTGTGTGTGTGTGTGTGGTTTATGTGTGTGGTCTATGCACACACATGTGTGTAGGTATGTGTATGCACTGCAGAGGCCCAGGAGGATATCAGATGTCCTGCACTATCATTCTTGGCCTTATTCCCTTGAGACAGGGACTTTCATTGAAACTGGCTCTAGGCCAGCAGCTTGTAAGCCCCAGTGATTTCCCCCCTTCTACCCCATCTTCAGGGCCAGGATTTGAACTCAGGTTTTCATGCTTGCACAGCAAATACCGTTACCTACTATGCCATCTTCCCAGACCAAACACTTGAAAATTTTAACTAATATCATCATTACTGCCATTTTAAAAAGCAGACTAGGGCCAGCATAGGAACTTACTTCAAAAATGTTCCAAGGAAATATCAATTGTATACCTGTAACAAAGCAAAGTGGTACCAAGTTGGCCACATCATCCTATCGGTTACCCACACAGGATAAGAAGAAGTTCTATAGGTTGGTCTGAGAAACAGTACCATTCTGACACTGTATGTTTCCCATTTTTCAGACCAATCCACATTTAAGGGAAGGGAACTTTTCCACCAGAAAAGTCATTAGAGATCATTAGCTTCATGTCCTTTGTTCTTACAAATAAGTTTCAAAAGCCAGTTAGCTAAAGTTTCAACAAATATTTTTTTGAGGACCTACTATGTATCAGCCTCTATGATATTCAACATGCAGTAAAAAAATTCAACATGCAGTAAAACTTGCATATTCCTTGATGTGCCAGAGCTTGGGTATGTAAGTGAGCCAGTGGCTTTCAGATACTAAACTAAAGACAATAAGAATCAGCTTTTGTGGTGTGACGGACTGCTATTTTGGTTTCAAAGGCTTGTCTGAGAAAGGGACACTTCAGCTGAGATCTGAATGATGACCAGGCAGGGGGAGACTGTGAGTAAGGTGAACAGTTGGCTCACTCCTCGGAGACACAGTAAGATTAACAGGAAGTCAAGGCCAGTCCTCCAGAGACACAGGAAGTGAAGACACTCCAGGAGACAATTAAGAGGAAGTCCGGGCAGCCATAGTGAAATGGAGCACACAATGGGAGAATAGAGAGCTGAGGTCCAGAAAGAAGCAGAAGATGGGATATAAAGGCAGCAGCAAGGAGGCCTAACCTTATCCTGGTATTTCTGGGATTTAGCTTTAGAAAAGTCGCTGTCTGCATGTGGAGGACCACAGTGGGCTACGTGGCAGCCAACAGGCTGTGGCCCCATCCTAGGCAGAAGATGATAATGGACCAGGCTGGGATGCCAGCAAGGGAAAAGGTTACTCATGGTCAGATTCTGACTATACTTAGAGAATAGAGCTGTCATCTGTTACTAGCAAACTAGATGTAAGACATAAGGAGCCAAGTTGGACTCAATAGTGATAGCTAGGTATTGATCCATAAGAACAAAGTTGGGAGGAAGGCAGACAGGGTGGAGTAGGTGGTAGGATACATGCACTATTGAAGGAAGGTAATTAATATTTGCTTGGCCTTGTTATAGTAATATAACAATCCAGGATTCAGAGATGTCCTTGTTATGGGTGAATTAATTAGTGTTTAAAGTCATGGACTTCAGTGAGATCATGTGATCATTCAGGAAAAGTGTGCACACACTGAAGGGCTGATTTTGATGATGAAACCCTCAATAATACAAGTGAGAGGACTTGGGGTAGAGGAAGGGCCAGAAGAAGACAAAGAGAGCAGCTGTGGGGTGATAAAAAACCAGAAGAGGGTGGACTGCAGATGGCAGCAAGGATGATTGGATGCATGGTGTCATGAGCTTGCTATGCAACACAGACTAGGGTTCCTCTCGTTCTCTCCAGTGAACTTTGAGGACAGTAGAGGTACTAACATACTAGTTATTTTATTTGTCTATCACATACAGTACTCAATGGAGGCAACTGCATTGAAACATTGTGACAACTCACTAAGTTATAGATGATTGATTAATACCTACTGGCCAAACAATGGAAGCCACATTAATACAGACAGGAAAGTTAATGAGCTTCTGTCTTTCTTGTAGGTCTTATAAATTTTCAGAAGATAAATCTGCATATTATCACTAAATTAACCTAGTTGATAATTACTGGCTTGTCACTTCACACTAACCAATAATGTGATGACACATAGTATTTTTCATGACATGAAATCTATCTTGATGACTGTGCCTATAACATCGTAAAAAGTAAATATCCTGTGCAAAGAATAAGATCAATATATACAGTTGTTGGACTGGGGCACAGAGTTAGTCCAAAAAAGTGTTCTCAAGTTTATGTTATATAGAAATAGTTTTTTTAGCCATTTTGAGATTATGTATATTGACATTAACCCCTTCAAGGATTTTATAAATTAAAAGTAAAAATGAGGGAACACACACACACACACACACACACACACACACACAAACCTATAATGCAAGACAGGAGGACATAAGTGTCAGTTACAAGCAATATGTACTTTCATTCATTCAGAGTACTTTTAAATTTTGATATTATACACAAAGTCAGTACTTTACACTTTAGAGTCATCTCTAACAGTTGTAAATGGCTTTCTTGTACAAGAAGTTTCCAGTAGAAATCACTGGATGAATTAAAGAATGGATTCATTCAGATGTTTTCAACAGCAGCTTATCTGCCTCTAAAGGCCACTGACCTGATATTTGCACTGTAATCCTTTACCACAGAAAATTTGCAAAGTCCAAGCAGATGGAAAATACTCCCCCCACCCCAGCAACAGTCACAGACAGAGAGTGAACTATGTCCATTGAAAAGTATACTCTGGGCAAATGAATTACAGAAAGTCCACACATACAAATGCCTTCCAAGGACTAGCCTGGATTTGGGGGAAAAAGACATGCTGAGTCCAGCAGCTGTATAGCAGCTGTATAGCACCTGGAGAGGATCAATAATAATTCCTGTCATTCTACAATGTGGATGATAGCTTGCGGCGCTGGAAAGCTACAGTGATAATTGCAAAAAAAAAAAAAAAAGAGAGAGAGAGAGAGACTCACTAAAACAAGACAGTGGCCTGTCTGGAGAATTAAGTCTCCTCCTTCTGTATTCAGATAGGAAAGTGAACAAGGATTGGGGGGGCCCTAGGTGGGAGCCTTCCTCAGCCACAAATGAGGTTTTGTCATTGAACAAGGTCATTTCTTTGTGCCCAGTCTCCTCAGCTATAATTTGAGGATGTAACTTTGTTTTGATACATATTAAAGTACTGAAAACATACCAGGCATGTATTAAGATGAAATGTTCCCACTTCAATAGATTCAGAATAGAAATGAAATTAATATATTAAAAAAATAACATTTTCAGAAACTAGGCTGTGTTCCTTTCATTATTGTACTGGAAATCCAGCTCAATATAGTAAGAAAAAGGGAAATTGCATGCAAATCTCAAAATAAATTATATCTTGGTTTTCTTAGGAAATCTGAAAGAATCAAAGAAAAATCTCCTCATAAGCAATTACAGAACAGTTTCAGGATGTAAGGTTAATTATAAGAATGCATTACTTTCCTATACACTAACAGTTGACCACAGAATTTAAAATCAAAAGGGCAAGACCATTTACATTAGCTTCCCCTCCAAAAAAAGGTATTTGTAGATACAAACCTGTAATAAGAACTTTTTGTCACTGGGTATAGTGGCATGTCTCTTCAATTTCAGCCCTTGGGAGTTAGAGGCAGACAGATCTCTGTGACTTCAAGACCAGTCTGGTCTACACAGTGAGTTCCAGGACAGTCAGGACTACACATTAAGGCCCTGTCTCAAAAAGAAGTATTTTTTTCTTTTTGAAAAATTCATAAATGAATATTGCATCTATGGCACTCACAGGTCTCCCTCCCTCCATCCCTCTCACTCCTCTGTGCCCCTCCCAAATTCATTACCTCTTCTTTAATTATTACTGGTGTGTGTGTGTGTGTGTGTGTGTGTGTGCAGTCTACTAAGTCTGTTTAGCATTCCCTATATGCACATGTCTCCAGGAACAGAACAACTTATGTGGGGCTTTATCCCTGTAGGAACCTGATTCTCTACCTCTCAGTAACCATTGGCCACCTGTAGCTCTTCATCAAGGTGTGGGACCTTGTAGAATTTCTCCCGTTCATATTGACAGGTCAAGTAGTGTTGTCATTAAGTTGATCTCATTTGGGCAACTGTATTCTTGAGATGCTGTACATGCACACTCTATGTCACCTCAAAAGATACTGTCTAGCATCAGGCATCCTGGTCCTCTGGCTCTTAAAGTCTCCCCTCCCCATCTTCTATGTTTTTTCCTGGGCCCCTGCTATAAAAATATATTTTAGTTGTATCAATGTAAGAATTTACCAAGAAATTTCCTCCAACACTTGTATAAGGACAGTTATAAAACTTGTTAAAGGAATCAGAAATCTAAGCAAATATTCCATGTCCATCCCAGAACTTAGCATTGTCTTAGTTCCTTTCAAGATGGTTCATAGAGTCAGAACAGCAATGCTATACATTCTACCAAGACATTTCACAATTGGCAAGCTGACCCTAAAGTCTATATGAAAAGGCTAAAGATCCACAATAGCCAGTGTTGAACAAAGTCAGAGAACTGACAGCACTCAGCTCAGTTAAGGTTAACTGAAAGCTACAGTTACTGGTACTATGAAGCACTAGCAGAAGAATAGGCAGGTAGGCAAAAGGAACAGGACAGAGAGCCAAAAACAGACCCATAGAAATACAGTCAATGACCTTTGAAAGTGAAGACTAAGAGCAACACCGTGGAGAAAAGATAGTATTTTCAACACATTAACAACAGAATATCCACAGGCCAATAAAAGAAGGAGTCTAGACAAAAGTTACAAATTTCATAAAAAATTAACTTTAAGTGTATCTTAAACATGAATTGAACCACAAAACCACAGGCCTCCTAGAGGAAAATATCAGAAAAAGACATGTAGATGGCTTGGGTTAGTCGATGACATTTTAGACATGACACAGACAGCACAATCTATAAATTTAAAAAATAATTTATTATAATTTTATTTACAATAAAATAAATAATTTCAATAAAATTAACTTTTTTGATCTTAGACACTGCCACGAAAATAAAAGGACATACCACAGATTTGAAGGAAAAAAACATAAAGAATTGCCACCAAAACCACATAATCAGCCAGGCATGGTGATACATATATTTAATTTCAGCAGACATTTCATGGCTTTAATTCCAGTACTTTGGAGACAGAGACAGGTAGATCTCCTTCAGTTTGAGGCCAGCCTGAGCTACAAAAGTCCCTGGATAGCAAAGACTACATGGTAAGACCCTTCTCAGTAAAATAAGCAAACAAAAAATTGTGAGTTGAATCTTAAGATTTACCAACAAGGAAATGCCAACCTTATAAAATATTGGATGCAGATCTTAACAGATACCTCATCAAAATGCAATGATGATAGCTAAGCAACCAGGAAGTAGGCTCCACATCACAGGAAACCCAGGGCTAAAGACCTTGCCATGTGTTCCATGTGTTCCACCCTTGCTAATTACCCAGAAGAGATGGAAGTTTTGCTTATGCAAAAGCCTTGTACAAATATTATAAAACATTTAGTCCTAAATTTCAAGCCTGGAAACAACTAAAGTTCCATTGGTTTATTTATTTATACAGTCTTACTTCATAGAGTAGGAGGTTCAAACTCACGACAATCTTCCTGTGTCTGCCTCTCAAGTGCTCAGATTAGATGTGGGAGCCATCATGCCAGCTCCAAGAGTCTTTTAATAGACAGATGGAAAAAGAAACTATAATATATGCATGTAATAACTCTATTATTCAGCACTGGAAACAGATGAGTTGTTCTTTGAAGAGACATGGAAGAAATGTAAATGCATATCTACATCCTAAGATGCCAGTATGAAAAGGTTACATACAGCATGACATTCAGGAGAGGGTAAATGTTACAGAGGCAAAAAACATCAACATTTACCAAGGGTAAGGGAGGAAAAAGAGAGATAAACAGACAAAACTGACGATTCTCAGCACAGCGTAGCTACCTCATACATCATGATCATGGGTGCATGTCACAAATCTGCCAAGCATATAGAATGCACCATACTGAAGATGAACTCTGCTGGGTGTGGTGTCCAGCCTGTGATTACAACTACTTGGGAGACTAAGACAGGAAAATCATGTGCTTCAGGCCTGCCAGGGCTACAGAGTTAAAAACCCCAACATGGGAAACTTAGTAAGACCCTGTCTCTTCCAGTTTTATGTCTAAATGCAGGTCTGTGGGGGCATTTCAGAGAAATTATAATAAATGAAAATGTAAAGGGTGAGAATATCACTAAAGCCCTAAACTGATCCCCAGTACTGAATAGTGGGTAATACGTGAGGACAGGGATGGCGGAATAGATGGAATATGGAAACTGCTATGTCTTTGCCCAATTGTGTTGTGAGCCTAATACTCTCTTGAAAAAAAAAATTATCCATGGCTGGGAAGGTAGCTAAGTAATAAAAGTCTCATCCTGCATGCACAAGACCTTAGGTTCAATCTCTGACACTGCCAAATTTATACCACCCAAATAACCAGAAAATAAGGCAAAGTCAAGATACTGTATTATATCTGATCACAACAATCTTATTAGATATGGACTTAAAGATTAATAGACACAAAATGATTTACAATAAATCTCTTTAAAGTGGCCTTTTTAACTCTCACAGTGTAACTATTACAGTAATTAGTAGTTTAAGCTATGAAAAAATAGAAGCTCAAAAATCAAAGCTGAGGTGTATCAGAGGCTGCTAAGTCGTGGGTTCCTGGAGAGCAGAGGCACAGCAAAAATTTCACCAGGGAATGAAAGAACAGGGCATCGCTCAATATCCTCAGTATGCCTCAGAAACCCTTTCAGATTTGCATATCCAGAAGATCTTTAGAGCTGCCTGCAATTACTTTTTCTTTACATGCCTTTGTCTCTAAGACAGATCTTCATGTGCCACCACAAAGATGTCACTAAATAGGACAGTGACTTAAAGTACAATTGTCGTAAAATGAATAAGGAACACAACCACAATCATGACAACAAAATCCTAAGAGATAACAAGATTGTTATAGAAGAAAAATTTTGAGTATATTTAATAATATTTTCCTTAGAAATAATAGTTCTCTTTACAATGTGTATGCATATATACATATATACATTAATATAATATTACCATGTGCCTCCTCTAGAACAGTGAACATGAGGTCAATTTCATCATGGCAAATTCAAATCAAGAAGCTTGAGCTATTCTTAGTTTTCTTGGCCATCCTAAGTCAAAGCTATTAGATCCCAGTTCATCTTCGTAAACTTTGTAGTGTATCCAGTCATAAACAATCAAGAAAGCTCACACAGCCAACATTAAGCTAGATTGGATTTACTTGCCCAATACAAGATTGTTTAAAGTGATATTGGGTGAGCATCTCAACTTTTTTTAACAAGCCAATGAGTCCATTTAGTTTGTGTACAATGCATGATGGAGGACCACTTAGAGGAACAAGGTGCCCACAAAGGATCTGCATAGCCATCCCATCATGACTGACATCATGGAAGCTGCATCTTAGAATCTCACTTTCAGTCAAGTTTCTACTTTCTAAGCTTTTGTTAGCATATTAATCAGACATAATAATGGGTCTCATTATAACAATTCCACATAAATGTGATCAAAAACTCTATATATGTATATATTTGTGTGTGTGTGTGTGTACACATATATATATATATATTCCTTGGGATCTTGATTTTCTCCTTGATCAAAGGAGGATCCTGGGCCAGATTCAGTCTTTTCTCTAATTTCGACTTCTGTAAACTATTATGAATATTTTTTCCTAGCATCTAAACACTATCCAGTTCCTTAAAACTGGAACCGAGTCGGATATGATGAGTGAAAAGACCCATTGCTCTCAAGAGAAAAAAAAAATTTGCCCATATGGCATTTACTGTGACTTTTTCTAAGCACTATATATATATAGGCATGTTTGATCCTTATAATCAAAGTAGGCACTATTATTTTATTATGTACATTTAACCTTAGAGGAGCCTCAAGCACTGAATGAAGTGGTTAATTCGAGGGTCATGACTAGCAAGTAGCGGGGTTGGGTATAAACCTTGCTAATGTGGCTTCAAAATCAACACTCCACACTGTTCCAAGCTACTGTGTCACCCTCTCCATCCTTATGACAAATGCCAACTGTTTCAGCTTCCCTGCATGTTAACCAAGAACTCAGGCTCAGGCTAAACATGGTGTCAGGGGTGCATCAGGAAAGGAGACACCTGACATTCAGTTTGATTGGCTTTGTGGTTAAAACTAAACTGTTGTTGGAAAATAGGATAACCAAGAAAGGACACTGAATGCTAAGATCATATTGTTGTATTTAGAAAATGAAAACCCCATATTTAAGATTCTTGGACATTATTACTACAGTCTGAATATCTGTCCTGTTTGTTAAAGGTCTTCAATGTACCTAGCTTCTCGCTTTTAATACTGAGATGTCCCTAATGCTAGATTGCAGGGCTTTTAAGGGTTAATACTTTATGCAGACAGATTCTCACTCTGCCCCAGTCAATAAAACTTTAGGTATTTAATGAGTATTTGTTAAATGAGTGAGAGCATTAACTTTTTAATAGTTTCTTTTAGAAAAACAATAAAATTTCTCCCTTTTCCTCGTCTTGTAACAAAATAAATTCATCTAGCAGACAACCAGGTTATCCTAGAGTTTTGTAGGTCAGTTTACTGAGTTCAGAGCAAGATGCTGTGTGATTCTTCTATGTGGAAAATCACCACTTGAATTCTCTGACACACGTTGGGTTTTATTTAGCTTTACTCTTCAATATTATCATTAGTTAAAAGTATGTTTAAGGATAGGTTATAACTCATGGATAGAGCACCCTCCTAATATAGAGAAGGCTTTGAGTTTCATCCCAAACACTGGGGGGGGGGGGGGGCACAATTAGATACGACTTAATGTTATACAGTTTAAAGCTTTCCCTTGAAGTTCACAAGAAAAACAGAAATCATCTGTTTGAATATGAGTATTAACTTTTGTTCAAAATATGATATTCATTATTGAATTGAATAGGTATTGGCTAATCTTTTATTTCAATATCTTATAAAAATTGTAATGATGCTATATGACAATATCACAAAATGACCTGCTGAACAAAATTCTCTCAACAGCACTGGAAGTCAATGAGAAAAGCTCAAAAAGAAGAAATGTCTCTAAAACTAAAATATTCTTTAATGGTAGACACGGAATGAACACATACTTGCTTATGATTTAGGTCTCATGGCCTCCTACTGACCCAGTGTGCATTTAAAATACAGTAGGAGGGGGAGAGAATATGATCAATGTTCATGAAATTGTGAAAGAACAAATTTAAAACAAAATTAAAACAAAACAAAACAAAAAAACCACAGTCCATGGACAAGCATGAAGATCTGCTGACTACTGCCCGTCTATCCAAAAATTCAGGGGCTGAGCACAGATGCCAAAGAAAATTTTATTTTTATGGTATGTGAAAGGCTGAAATCAGAGATGACAATGATTGGGATTTGGTTGCACGTTATAAAATGGAAATGCAAATCGTCTTTCAGAATCCATAGAAGACAGGTGAGGCCTCATGACTGAAGGTGTTTCTTGAGTGTGTTCTTGCCAAGCAGACAGCTGTTGAGTGAGCTTCTATGGGTTCAGCCTCAGCTCACTGTCTCTGATGCTTTCTTGGAAACATAATTTTCCAACAACTAATTAATACTGAAGCATTTAGTTTACACGATAAAATTAAAGTCTTTATTCCAGCAACTAAGAAATAAGTCAAGAGGAGGCCTAAGCTCATGTTAAGCAATCGAGCCACAAACCTATACCTGCTGTTTACAAGACCACTGAAAATCCCTACCAACTGTTTTAAGCTATTTTACATCGAGTCGAAGAAGAAAATATTTTAATGGAGCAACAAGAGAAGCAGACACAAGACAAAGCATCCAGCTTTACGAACCAGAGTAACCTGAAGTGGAATTTCATTACCTAAACTTCCAAGTAAACATTGCTGATTAAAACGTGGAATGTGGGTCTGGGACTAATACATTTGTGCTCCTGTTAAAGAGAGTCAAGGTTATCGTTGCTGCCCTAAGCAAATCCTGAAGCCCACGCATAGTGACACTTTAACAGAGCACCACCGGACCTGTGCTGATTGCTTCAGTTTACATGTCACTGGTCAGAGAACTTTGAACCAGCCATCTTTGTTTAGAAAACTTGTAAGATGTTGTTATCTCTTTAAGTTAAACAAACCCTTGGGCACACACATCTGCTGTTTAATGGATGTTGTGTTCTGAAATGGAAGATTTCACAAGTGAGGGGCTGAGTGGAAGAACTCAGACCAGGTCGTAAAAACCTGCTGTGTCCACTCTTCTCTGTCACTCCGTTTCATACCAAAGACACCTCACCCTTTCTGTGTTAATCTTCATGAGAGCGATCCTATGTGATCCTGTATTAGAACAATTTAAAATTAATGTTAAGACAGGAAATTAAATAGCGCACATTTCTGTTTCTTTGTTTGATGAGACCCTTAAAGAAATGCAGATATTTTCCTAAACAGTTTTCTCATACCATAATTTTGTTCTCTATTCAACTGTATTAACGTACCAAAGGTTTACTTTTATTTTTTAAGATATTACAGAATTTTTGTTTCATTCTTTGAGACAGGTATTTACAGCCAGGAAGCCTGGGCTAGCCTCTAACTTGCTAGGTAAACCAGGTTGACCTCGAACCCTCAGGGATCTTCCTTCCTTTGCCTTCTTAATGCCAGAATTAAAGGCATGTACCATCCTGTCCAGCGAAAATCAATTTCCTTTTCTCTTTTTGTTTGTTTTCTTTTTTGTCTTTTGAGACATGGTTTCTCTGTATAGCCTTCCTTGCTTGTCCTAGAACTCACTTTGTAGACCAGGCTGGCTTTGAACTCATAGATATCCACCTGCCTCTGACTCTGAATGCTGCAATTACAGGCATGTGCCACCACCACCCAGCAAAAATCAGCTTTAAAAGTTAAGGGGACAGGATTTTATAGTAGAGAAAGTTTAAATCACCTAGTTGAATAAAGTAATTATCCGTAAACATTGGTGATGGTCTTCAAATATTAAAACATTACTGGGCTGTAATCATTATTATCATGGAATAAAGATACTAAACATACCACAGAGGAAACCAGCAGCCATATTAAATTCTAACTGCATTTCGTGACTTCCTCCTTTATTGAACACTGAAACGCACCGATTTACTTTTTGTTTTAGGTTATTTTCCTGCTTCAGACTAGGCTACAATTCTTACAAGAGGCTTACAATAAAACAATAGTAACCATGCAAAAACAGCCTTTTTAAAAGTACCCGGGTTAGTGTAGCCAGTAATAGTAACAATTCTGGAGAATTAATATTGCCACATTTCAGTTTCCTAATCTAACTCAATCACAAACAGATGTGGCAAAGAAGATCAGATGTACCCCACCAGAAATAAGATCAGATATAAGCCAAATTATATCTGTAAGTAAGACAAGGGGGAAGGAATTCAGAAGGCCCCCTCCTGAAATGTCAATATTGAAACACACTGCCCGATAAGCAAATGTTTTTAAAGAATGTTAATCTGGGGCTGTGCTGAGTGACATAAACTCTTAATCCCAGCACCAGGGAAGCAGAGGTAAATGGAGTTCCAGAGGAGGAGAAATAATGGGGGGGGGGGGGGGGCAGAGGAGGAGGAGGAAGAGGAGCAAGAGGAAACAAAAAGAGTGAGGACTGTTAATCTGCCTGCCCTTAGTGCTATCCAGGTCACCACAGACCCTCACTTTCATCAGTCTTGTTGAGTTTCTAACTTCTATGTTCAACGGCCCTAGAACCTAACAGAGCGATGGCAGTTTTAAGGAAATGTTTTTGTTTTGTTTTGTTTTGTTGGTTTTTTGTTTTTTGTTTTTTGTTGTTGTTGTTGTTGTTGTCACGTCAACGAAGGAAGGGAAAGATGGAAAATAGAGCCTTTCAGCAGGGTACCATGAATCCCTGCTGTTCTGGTGATGGAGCACAGAATGGCGACCAAGAAATCCCCACAAGTAGCTTAACAGTGAGAGATGAGGTGCTGAGGCCTTGGTTTCCCTGCAAGGCACCAGAAGATCAACTTAGAGCTTGGTTTTGAACAAGACCTTCCAGTTCATCTGTACTGAGTCTCTCTAAGTAAATGTCTGTTAGACCCACGAGGCCAGTGGGCACCACTCTTTGTCAACAACCCCCAACTGAGTACGAGCCTGACCATTGCGGATGAGCCCTGTTACAAGCCACTGTGCTCAGCACCAGCAGGAAAGAATGTACTGTGTTCTACATGCATATGAAAGGACACAGTCAATGACATGTCATTAGCGTCTCCTATGCTGATCTCAGTGAGATGACATGACTCCTGTTGCCCATGTTCTTCATGAATCAGTTCTTCATTTTCTTATTCACTGGCAACCTTTTTTGTTAATTGGGGAAAAAAATCCTCATACAATATATTTTGATCATGATTTTTTCTACGCAAGTCCTCCCAGATCCGCCCCTATCTCAGTTCCTACCCACACAACTTTATGATTTTCTCTCTCTCTCTTTAAGACAAAATAACAAAACAAAACCAAGAAACACACACACACACAAAGAGAAATCAAAATAAACAAGCAGAAGAATAGTAACACAAAACTTACTTAAAGAAAAATAAGACAAAAAGTCTACAGAAATACTATTGAGTTTGCTTTCTGTTGGCCAACCCCTCAGCATGGGGCCTGCCGGGAAGTGTGTTTAATACACCCAGTGAGACGTCATTGGAGGAAACTGATTTTTTTTTCTTTTTCTCTTTTCTTTTCTTTTCTTTTCTTTTCTTTTCTTTTCTTTTCTTTTCTTTTTCCCCTCAATGGGTATCAGTTGCCTATAGCTTCTTGGTTAGGGGTGTGTCCAGTCCTCTCCTGCTTTTCAGTACTGGGACCCCTTCTATCTTCAATCCATGAGAGTTCTCTATGTGCTACCAGTCTGAATGCATATGTACATCAGTCCTGTTGTTTCCTTGGACCCCTTCACACCATCTGGCTCTTACAATTTCCCTGCCTTCCTCTTCTACATAGTTCTCTGACCCTTTAGGGGACAGCGTAGATAAAGACAATGCATGTAAGATTAAGTGTTCCAAACTCTCTGCACATTGGCTGGCAATCATTTTTATCTTCTGACCAAGGAGTTCTTTGTTCCTTTAAACCAGTCATTTCAGTTTTAACTATTTTAATTACTTTGTACATTTTCCCTCACCCTCTCTTCTTCTCTTTCGTTTTGTTACAGTAATATATTAAGTACACATACATCGAATGACAAGTACTCCGCTAATTCTTTCCAAAATACCATATGTATTTGTTACCACATATATTTATACTCACTAGGTATATTAACCACACTTCAGGAGAGGCCTCATGCCTTGGAGCAGTTGGCCAACACAAAGTAAACTCGGTGGTATTTTTGCTTTTTGTCTCATTTTGCTTTGTTATCCTTCTTCCACTCAAAAACATATAATGTCAGAGAGATTGCAAGAAGTCCAAGACCAAGGTCTACAGTATGGTCTACACTGAAGGTTTCAGGCCAATCAGGGTTACATCTGAAATCCTTTCAATAACAATTATTATAACTATAATTATAATAATTATTATTAAATACACCATTTCCTGTCGAGTAAATTTCAAACTCTTATACTATAGTAGGCTCTGTTTTCAATTCTAAAAAGAAAATAGACAAAAAAAAAAACCAAGTCCTCAAAATCTGAATCATTCATCCAATGTAGGATGACAAATGAGACCTTTTCTAAATCAGTGAAAAATCAACAAAGAAGGAACACAAAATGTCAAAGAAGGAAGTTTATATAATTGGTGTTTAGTAAGCAGTCACCATGACCAAGAGAGCCAAGCTTTTATTAGAGCAAAAAGAAGCAGGAAGAGGAGGGGGAGGAAAGAAAGGGGAGGAAATAGAGGGGCAGAGAAAGGAAGGAGAGAAAAAAGAGAGAAAGAAAGAAAAGAGGAGAGGGAAGGGGAAGAAGAAAGAACAAAGAAGAGGAGGAGGAGAAGAGGAGGAAGAGGAAAAAGAGGAAGAAGGAGAAGGAGAGGAGGAGAGGAGGAAGAAGAGGAAAGAGGAAGAAAAAGAAGAGGAGGAGGAGGAAGCAAGGGAAGTAGGAAGAAGAAATAGGCACGGTATGGCACATAGAGAAGCTGAGGACCATCCATACATTGGCAAGCAAGAGGAATGGTTGCTTTAGATTGTTCTGGAGCTAGATGAAGGCAAAGATCTAGACAGCAGGAGACTGGTGAGGACAATAGAATGATCTGCAAAAATCACCCCCAAAGGCAGGGACAGAAGAAAATTACTCATTTTTATAGAAGAAATTAAAAAAAGACAGAAATGTTAATATCTACCCACCATCATTACAGAGTGTCCAAGAGGAACTATCATCTTGGTAGTTTGGACTCGGAAAGATTCTACTATTTTATCTCATTCATGTGCCTATCAAAAGCAAAAGCAGAATGGTCTCAATCTGGACTGCCCTTTGTTGGTCTTCTTTTCCAAACCTTAGATGTGAGGTTCTGACTATAAATAAGGGACATTACGTTCTACTTGAAAATAAAATGGAAAGCATTTTGAGGGGAAAGAGAGGAGGAGGTCGTGAGGAAGGAGGATAGGATGAGTGCGTCCTTAATGTCAGCCTATCAGCCGCTAAAGGGAAGGAAGAGGACGGGATTCGGATAGACTGATGAGAAAGCCAAAAGCAGTCAGCACTGCCTCTCACTTGAAACTCTTGAAAATGTTCCCAAAAAGCACCCATCCAGGCCAAAATGGGGAGACCCTCTGTAGAACAGACATGACCACAATTACACGGTGTTTAGAAAGCTCTTAAACTAGCAGTGCCTTACCAGCTTAGTCCTTTACCTTCAGCTATCCCGTGAGCCCTCTAAGTCAGTCACGCCCTCATGTCTGGCAATGCTGTAGCACTGAATCTTCTCTATGTGTAAGGGGGGGGGGTATTATATGCATGTTTGTCTGTATGTACTGGTACATGTGAGAGAAAAAGAAATAGAGAAAGACAGACAGAGAGAGAGAGAGAGAGAGAGAGAGAGAGAGAGAGAGAGAGAGAGAGAGAGAGAGAGAGAGAAAGAGAGCATGTGGAGGCCAGAAGACAACCTTGAGTGTCATCCCTCTGGTACCATATACCTCTTCATCTTTTCTTTTGAGACAGAGTCTCTCACTAGCCTGGAGCTCACTGAGGAGGTAGGCTAGCTGGCCAGCTCTGCCTTCCCAGTTCTGGGATAACAAGTGTGAGCCATCACATCAGGTTTTTTTTTTTTTTTTTTTTTTTTTTTTTTTTTGATATGAGTTCTAGGGGTCAAAGTCATATCCTTGTGCTTGCAAAAAGCAAGTATTTACTGACCATCTCCCCAGCCCCCAAACTGAATCTTAATAGTTCAATCATATCTTAGACAAATGAATACAAGGCATATACAGTAAGCTCATGGGCCAACAGATGGACCTGAAGGAGGAGCTTTACAACTGTGGTGGATCAGACTCATTTGCAACGAAATGTGGAAATGTGACAGTATCCAAATGTGGTCCCTGCAAAGCTTCACATTGGGCTTAAGTGCAGAAGGCACTATGGTGTGTTCAGCTACACAGGATTTTAAATATTCTCAAAGGATAATTCACACTCATAGATAGGCTAGCCTATGATAGGATAGAGTCCTGAGGAATATGGAACTACATTCAAGTATACAGAATAAAAATAAAATAAAACTAAAAATACTCTCAAGAAAAAGAATAGGTCCTTCTGTATTTGGCAAATTTGGTGAGTTAAATCCTAATCATCCTTTGTGTTAGCCCCAGATTAGAAGTGAAGTCCTGGCCAATGCCATCACTCTGCTCAGCATTAAGTCCTCGTGATGCTACTAAGAACATGGTGTTCTGAGCAGATCTCAGGCACAATGGCCCAAACCATGTTAGAAGGTAACAGTCTCTTTGGCAAGAGTTTATCAGAAAGTCCAATGTCAATGGAAAACTCATCTAGAACATTCACAACATGTCTTATCCTGGAGAACCCACCCACACATGTTTATCTATTCTGTGTTCTTCTATGAACCTCACCAGTTCTTGAAAATTTGTTGACTCTGGCCATGGAATACTAACCACCAGAATTAGAGGTCACTTAACACCAAATTAAAACTTGCCAACACCACCCCAGGAGGGCAGCCAGGAAGGTACCCTTCCTTCTGCTTTTTGTCAACTCTTGTCAACATTGTCCATATTGTTTGCAATATAGTTTTCTTGTTCCTTTTATTTCAAAAAGACCTCTGGCATTTATCATCAGCACAAGAGTTACTGACCACTCATCTCTGGTATGACTCTCCCTTCATGGAGAGAATTTCTTTGATTGTTCCTTTCTTCTAGCTTTTCTCTCCAATGGGATTTGGAACTCTCTTGCTTCACAGGCAGGGAATGTAAGGGGGAAATAATTAGAAGTATTTGCCATTCCAAAGTTACTCTGACAAATATGCCCCAAACCCACTCATGACTTTATTACCTGGAGGAGAATGTTCTAGCCTCCCATTGTATCTCAGGATGTCGGCAGAGTAGCAGGACAAGCTTTAGTAAAGCATATTCCTCAACACATCCCACACTGTGAATGATCTAATCAATTTTAAGATGAGCTTCCAGCTGCCTAAATACCCTCCAGAGTATGCCAACTCAGTAAAGTATCTCTGTCTATATAGAGACAAAGGAAATGCCTTATGAATCCATACAACCTCGATAGACACAAGAGCAGACCACTCTACTGCTGTTTTCCTAAATTAATGTATTTTCTAAATACTTTTATACCCACCGATAAGTGTAGCTCTTGTCATTATTAAAGAAGCTTCAATGTATAGCAGATGGCAGCCGCTCCATCTATTTACAGAGGCTTTTCCACATGTGTATAAGAGATATGCATCTAGTTAGAATGACTGACTATGGAATGCCCAGCCCAACTTCAGTGTAACTCCCATACTCACAGCTCAGGAACCATCTCAGAGAATGGGGACAGAAAGGTTGAAAGATCCAGAGGACCAGGATGCCTGCCATGAGACAGTGTCTTCCATTAGTGAAAGGGATGCTGCATCCATAAAATCTTTTTAAAATATTATTGCATAACACCTGGCAGCTAGGTCTTCTGAAACATACTGACTGCCCCTGGATTTGATCCACTCGCTGACCAATCTTGAGTAACATTAGTTAGAGTGAACAACTGCAATGAGAAGCTTCTTCACCACCCCAGAAATTGTTTCTATCTTTTTTGTTTGTTTGTTTGTTTTTGTTTTTCGAGACAGGGTTTCTCTGTGTAGCCCTGGATGTCCTGGAACTCACTCTGTAGACCAGGCTGGCCTCGAACTCAGAAATTTGCCTGCCTCTGCCTCCCAAGTGCTGGGATTAAAGAAAGGCCTGCACCACCACTGCCCGGCTTTTTCTATCCTTGAACCTTTGAAATCCAGCATTAAGCTTCAATCTTTCTACATGACATTTCTCATTATTACAGGGACTGAAGGTTGGTCAACAAGACATTAGCAGAACAAGAAGAACAAAATGGAAATATATTGTTTGCAGAAACAATCACTTTGCCAACATTATAAGCTACCCAGTAAGCTTTATGCTTATTCATTTTATTGAACAATTCCTCCAAGGTGCTCTCTAGGGCCTATATCATCCCCCCCTAACTCCCAGGACCTAGAACAGTATTTCTCAAGTTATATCAATAAAACCCCAGGGTACCCACAAGCATTAGCAATTTTTTTTTTCGTTCCTTAACATATACACAGCTTGAGGTCTATGCATGCCTTGTAAATGTTCATATACTATACAAACAAGCACATATATAATTCATTTACATGTATCAGTAACTCTAAAAATGTGTATAGTTGATATAATGTGATATATCCAAATAGAAAATTAGAGATACAATAAATAAATTGACTTCTATGGTCAGACAGTTTATTTGTATACAGAACTAGGAAAATTCTTCTTTGTGTAGACATTTGGAGTTCCTAGAAATGCCAATGCCTAGGAAAATTAAGCTTTTTGTGTGTTTGCATTTTTCTAAAGTTCAGAACACAGTAACTCCAACTGTGTATAATTCTGCTTAAAAGCGAGTTGTAATATTCTATTGCCCTAACTGAGTAGAAAACTTCAAAACAATTTTATCTGCACTGGACATGGTGTCATATAACTGTAATCTAAACAGCTAGGAAGCAAAAGCAAGCAGATTTTGTTTTTGAAGCTGCCCTGATCTTTATAGTGAGTTTCAGGATAGTTTGGGCTACCAGTACTATCAGTATCAAATAATAAATAAATAAATACATAAATAAATAAATTTAAATACTTTTACTTATTTTCCTAATTTCTAATATGCTATGTCATTCTTGCTTCCTCCTGAATCCAGAGTTCCTGATACAATAACTATTAAATAAATCTACAGTCTCCTGCAGGAGTGAGGGAAGGGTTGTTAACTTTGGAGTGTAGAGAGGAAGGGATAGCTGAAGAACTAACTGGTGTCTTGATTTTTCTTAATCCTTCAGTTATTCATGTTTTTTCATCTCTGTCTTCAAAGGTACAGATTCCTCCCCTGTGTGATGATATCTTAAGCCATAAATGCTATAAAAATGCATTTATCAATTACATTTTTATTTCTATACACTGTATTAGTTTGCTAGGTGTGAGACAGAAACACACTGATAACTGGATAATTTAAAGTTGACATTTACTCTTTCTATTTTGGGAAGTCAGACTCTCAGGTCAATGGGGCAGTATGGCCATTCTGCCTCAAGAGGTGTTCAGGAAGAATGCACTCCACTGGCTTCTAGCCACTGGTGGCACTGGTGGTTTCTGTGCTTGTACTCCAGCCTTTCTCCTCACCTGGTACCCTCCCTGTGCCCCAGTCATCTTCTATCAGAACACATCTGTATCCTATGAAAGTACCAGTAAAAAGGACTAAAGAGTATCCTGTTTCTAAATTATCTTCTGGGGGGGTGGGGGGGGCTGGGAACTAGACTCTCAGCATATCTTAACATGTTTTCTTTGGGAGATTGTTTTTATTGTTCATTTGTTTTTCTTTCCTTTAAAATGAAACAAAACAAACAAATAAGTGCTCATAAGTTACCCAGATTGGCCTCCTCATGCCTCAGCCTCCCAAGTAGATGAATTATAGGAGTGTGTGTGTTTGTGATCTTTTCTTAAGTATATCCAGTCATGAGCTAAGTAACATTGACATTCTGTCAAAGATGGGTCCCATTCAGCTTCTAAAAGTGTGAGACAGGGCCAAGTTGATGGTTTTGTGGGTAAAGGAACTTGCCACCCAACAACACAAACCTGATTATCTGAACTCAACTCCTATAACCCATGTAATATCAAGAGAAGAGAAATGAAAGAACAAAGTTGTCCTCTGACCTCCACACAGGTGCCATGTACAATCACACACATCAGACACGTGTGCCCAGGCACACACGCTAATAACATAATTTTTAAACTATAGCGCACACCACTGGGTCCCAGGCAGGGACATTAAACAGCCACACTTCTTTATGCATTGGCTATGCTACAGATTGACCATTAAAAGTTGGAGGGGAAGTGGGCTTTTTCGTTTCAAAGAATAAACCCAGAGAAGGAGTTCATTATCATTCTTACCCAATCCACTATCCAAAAAATCATTACATGGGGACATTTAATCCCAAGAAAGACGGAAAATGCAACCATGGACTCAATGCCCAGGAAAAAACTTGAGGCCTATTACTAAAGAACATAGAAGCGATGTTAGTAGGCAAACAGGAGTCTTTCAAGAATAGTAGTCTCTGGGTTGTTACAATATAACTCAAAAGATGCCAGCTACACAATGGCTTACTGATTTCAGAAGCTAATTTGTATTATTTGTACTAACTGCCAGATACATACATGCCCCCCCCCCCCCCCCCCGTAACATTAAGAATGTATTCTCGAGACACTCAGATACATGGACTTAAAAAAAAAAAAAAAAAAAAAAAAAAAAAAAAAAAACGGTCCTTTTCCCCTCCAGAGCTAGTCACTGTATCTTCTCCTCACTGAGTGGTAAAAAGAATAAAAATTAACTTTTTAAATATAATTTTTCTTTCTTCTACTTTGGAAAGTCTGTTTGAGAACTCGGTGTATATTTGTTTTGTTTTGTTTCCTTTAGCAATCTCTGCTCAGGGCTACTGCAGTAACTGCCCCCTACGTGGCATGCGGCAGTGTGAGAGGACAGGGTTCATGTGCCCTCGGGGTTTAGGGAAAGTGGGAGGATGACACATGAGCTGACTTCTAGGTGTGCACCGATCCTGAATTCCAGCTGGTAAAGAGCCATGTCATCTGTTCCCTGTTCTCCTGAAGGAGGACAACTGGGAGTAGAAATGTCACGGCCCGTTTGCATTATGCCCCATGCCAGAACAAGACCTCTCCATAGACTGGTTAATGGAGTTGAATAATACCCTCCACACAGAGGGATGTGCCAACCCATCCCTATACACATACCTTCTCCCTGTGTTCCTCCATTTCATTCTTCCCAAATATGCTCACCAGATAGGATCCAAGAGTTCTAGGTCAGAGGATGGCTAACTTATTTGGTAAACAATTTTGTTTGATTGGAATAATTACCAGATGTGTATATTACTTATTGATGTAGCATTAAAATACATTCTCATGTAGACATGTCTGCTCACTTCTACCCTCCAAGACTTTAGCCTAGAGGAGGAAGTCAGGATGGAGAATAAGTGCCTTCTCGCTCTCCCCTCTTCAGTTTCCTGGGGATATAGGATATAGATTCAGGCTTGCTTTCTTTCTTTCTTCAAGTTCAACTTATCCTTAAGAAGAGCCAGTATTGTCCTTTAGCCACAAAGCTGTAACGCTTCTAAGTTAGGAGGAAACTCGCTAATCCAAATTTAACGGCTTGCTTCTTGCTACATTTAGGGGACGTAAATAATTCAGAAAATGTTGTTTGTTTGTTTGTTGCTGTTGTTGTTGGTAGTGGTGGTGGTGGTTGTTTATCTATGAATCTTAAATTTCAAGGTTTTTATAACAAACTCTGGTGGTACCAGTCTTTTCTCTATTGAAGAATTTCAAGTTTACATATCAGTAGAGCAAGAAATAAAGTGTACGTATCAAATTTAGGATTCTCAACATTTTTGCTATGTTGCTTCTTCTATAAACTTCCTCCTGCTTAACTCTCAATATAAGTTTCAGAGACGTGTGGTTGTAGCTTGTTTAGTAAGCTTAGCATGCACAGAGCCCTGAGAGGAAATCCCAGCACCATGGAAACAGTCTTGTGATACTCCTCCATCGCCCCGGCACGCAAGAAGTAGAACGAAGAGGATCAGAACTTTAGGGTCATCTGAAGCTACATAGGGAGTTTGAAGCCAGTCTACTAGATTAGCAATTATGTCTCAAAAATAAATGAATACAGAAATTTCAAATATTCTATTTTCTCTCTTTATATTTCTGAATTCTACCTAGAAAACCCTCCAAAAGCAACAGCACTTGGGAGCCTTAAGCTAAATAAGGAAAAAGCCTGAATATGGAACTGCATAAGAAAATTTTTTTCTACAAAACTTGTATAATGTAAAAGTAAAAAAAAATCCATAATAAATTCTACTTTATGTTTTTTACTTTAATCTGACAAATTATACTTTAAAGTCTTTTGTACATAAAACATTGTCATTCTTTCTGTAACTAAGATTTATCATTGACTCATAATAAAACATTATTTGAAATGTAACTGTTCCTTTTTAATTTTCTTTCTTGAAAGTTTATTGCCCATTTTCTTATTACAGTAAATAAAAGAAAGCCAGAATGGAAATTATATATTCACTGTGAATATAATTACATTTCTGAAACATGGATTTGGGAGAGGAAGCATCAACCACAAGCATGCATTTGTAGAAAATTTGTAGAATTGAACAAGTTCTACCCACACTCCCACTCCCATTAAAGTTTCTAGTTATTCTGTAACTACTTCACTTCTATGGGGAAAATTTGTATTTTAAAAAGATAAAAATTACAAATTCTCAAATTTTTGTTGATATAATTTTCTGATCTCTTAGGGTTTTAATTTAATTTTATTTTTTTGTTTTTTGGCCCAATGTTCTTGTGAAACTGCAAAATATTTCCACTGCTTATCCAGTTACACAGCATATACCACGACTTCCAGATGGCTTCTTATAACAAAGTTAGAGCAATCCTGTTTCTATTACATCTGCTCCACGAAAAATTTCCAAAGATAAATGATGTAAATACATTATGGCAGAGAGACCAAACACTTGAGAATGCTTAAAGGTCTTCTTTTATGCTGGGTACATGGAAAGTCGCTGTGATACTATTTCAATGCTGAGGACTCTGCTGAGTGTACAGAAGATGCTGAATACAGGGGGGGAAATGAGCCTAAATTCTAATCTCTCTTATGTCTATTATGTTCTGCTGTTTGGTGCATTTCTAATTCATTTGAGCCTATTATCATATGCAGAACATAGAGAGAATAGGTCTCTCTCTGTTTCTCTCTCTTTCCCTCTGACCCTCCCTCCCCCATAGACAGCATAAGTAAGCATAGTTAAACAGCATATTATGTTATTTTAACATTAGTGGTTTTAAATCTGTATCTAATAATCCAAAGAGAACTAGACAATGGTTATAGAAAGCATCTTATTAGTGACAATATTAAAAAGCCTAATTGACTTCCACAGGCTTAATTGGAAAACCAGAGTTTGAAAGAAAAGCATTATGATCAGAAAGAAAGCAACAAAGAGAAGACTGCAGGGTGGAAAAAAAAAAAAACAGAGACTGTGGGAAAAAAGGATGCTGTGTTTCAGAAACCTTAGCTTTAATAAAGTGAAAACTTGGCAAATTATGTCAATAAATTGTGTGACAAAATAAGCTTGCCCAGATAAGCACCCAAAGACTCACTATCTAAATTGCTAAAGTTCATGTATTCAAGAAACTGTTATTGTTAAAAATGGTAATATTAATGCTTCAGTATTTTTTCTTAAAATGTCAGGGTGCTATGAAAATTAAAACGTGTTGCTTTTATAACCAGATTAGCCACAAGTTGTTTTTGGAGCCTCAACAGGCTTATATATTATACCATAATTATTTTAATAATATGGCAACCCTAATGGTAATTAAATGAATGTGCTGTGTTATATTTTGAAGTAATATATGAACATACAACCTCTTTTGCTGATGGACACCATCCTGTTAGATTGCAGATACTCAGGTCATATATACGGAACTGAATTGAACTAATTAGACAGGTTTTTTTTTCTTCCACTGAGCATTACAGGCTTCCTCAAAGAAAGCTACTCAAGTCTGATAGAGATCAAGAGCCCCAGAAAATTCCTGCTGCTTCCTGGTTTTTTAAATACCCAGTGCACTTCAGCTAGTCCATAAAATAACTCTGCAAAGGTCCTTTCTCCTCTAGAAATCAACACTATGTCAGAGTAAGTAGACCGTACACATACATTATAGAAGTATGTAATTTTCTTGACTCATAGATGTCTCAGGAGAACTAAGGGGCGAAGACACTGTACGTGCTAAGAGAGATTTCCTCTTTACCTTTGTGCACCGTTAAGCAATTCAAATTATTCTTGTCAAACTGCCAGGATTGCAGCCAACTCTGGCTTTCCTGGCGTTCATCCAACCTTCTGTTTGTCATGTCACGCTCACTCCATGGCCATGAACACTTTTAAACATTAAGTTCTTCTTCTACCTTTGGACTTCAAACCAATAATAGATGACAGGCATTTCAATGGTGTTTTAGTTAAGTGGGAAAATGTTCAGTGGATACAGATAATTATAATAACAGCATTTGTCGGACACTTAGTATGTGCCAAGCAGGGAATCTTACAAGGTTTTTTTTTCTTCTTCTTCCAGGTTAACTCTCACAGGAAATGAGGAAACTGATTTTCAGAGGTTGGGTAACTTATTCAAGGTTAGAGAGCAAGTTATAAAATAAGCCACAATTCTAACCCAAATTGGACTTAACCACTTAATATTGATTATGTTGTTAATAGAAAAGCAAATTGCTAAACTTGACACAGGGCAGGACACAGTGGCCATGCCTACAGTCTCAAACTATGGAGCCTGAGGCAGGAGAATTGCCATGAATTAGAAACCAGCCTTAGCTAAATGCTGAGACCCTGTCTCAAAAACAAAGAAGATGAAACCTTATTAACTTTTCTATATATGAAACCACTAACTTTTTTAATTGTTCCAGAAGCTACAAATTAAGAAGAAAAAGGTGACAACATTTTTCATTTAAAATATTAGTAAAATTATTTACTTCCAGTGATTTTTCTGCTATACTAATCGATCGATACATAATTTAGCCATCATCAGAGAAGCTTCCTTCTGAAGCAGATGGGAACAGCAGAGACCCACAGCCAGACAAAGTAAGAGACCTGGGAACACTCAGCCCTAAATGAGATGTTTCCATCAAATCCCTCCTCTGAGGTCTCAGGGAACCCCTTAGAAGAGGAGACTGAATGCATACAGAAGCCAGAGGGGATGAAGACCACCAAGAAAACAGGACTCTAAATCAATCAACATAGGCAAAGCTCACATGAACTCACAGAGACCGAGCAGCCTGCATAGGATGTGCATGGTCTACCCCAGGACCTCTGTGTATATATACTTAGCTTCCAGTTTAGTGTGTGCATGAGATTCCTGAGTGTGGAGAGAGTGGGCCTCTGATTCTTATGCCTTCTAGTGGGCTCCTTTCCTTTTGTCCAATTTCAATGAAATTGGTTTTGGTTTCTCTTATATTTTATTTTGCTGTATTTTATTATCATCCCCTAGAAGCTTAATGTTTTCTAATGAGAGACTAAGAGGGAATGAATCCAGACGAGAGAGGAGATGAGAAGGAACTGAGAGGAGCAGACAGGGGGAAAACTGTAATGAGAAAATATCATATGAGAAAGGAATCTGATTTCAATGAAAGGGGGGAAGAAAAATAAATTTTAAAAGATTGTCAGCATTCTAAAGTATATATTCTAAATAAGGTACATACACACAACAAATATTAGTAATTTTTTAAAGTTTGGTATAATTGATTAAGTAAAGAGAAAGAAAGGACAAAAACTCAAATGGAAAGACTATGTAATAGAATTACAACAGAAAAATAGCAGGTGTTTCTGCTTTCAAGGATGGGAAGCAGTGTGACCTAGATGACCAACCAACACTTCTCATGTCTGTGGGAAAAAGGACTAAAAACAAAGGAGAAGCAGGAGGATTTCAGAGTATATGATTTACAAACGTTTTAAACATTAAAAAAAAAATAGAATAGGGTAGTGAATTGTGATGGTAGCCTACATATTGTTTATTCAGAAGGAAGATTTAAAGACAAATCCCCAAATTTATTCACAGAAGGCCACAAAGGGCTTACATTCAACTGAGCACACAGCTGTGTCCTGAGAAGTGTCTGTTTCCCCTCAATGGCACTTACCCAAGAGAGGTCCTGGTTTGTCTAACAGAGAGCTCTGATCTCTGATCTGGTATCTTGAATAAATGCTATTGACCAACACAATGATTATATCATCAAAAAGAATGGGTAAATGTTGTCTTAATCTTTTCACAAAGGAGAAAATTGTATTTTGGCCCTATTGACGCAGAAAAGCCACAAAGCCAAAATCAGACACTATCTGTCTACACCCACATGATGATTTCAATGTTTTTCTTGTATGAGGACATTGTTCTCAGTGCCTTGCTGTTTTCAGAAAATGGTCTTAAGTCTAGCCACCACGTCTTATGCACACATATATTGTTCTAAGTCAGGGTCACCAATGGGTAACAAAAAAAAGAGGGGAGCACATGGTAGTACACGGCCGGGACTCTAAAGCACAACAAGATTAGTAACATTGTTTTTCTTAAAGTACAGTTGATACTGAACAGATTAAGTACACAGTAGGTAAGCAGAATGGGTACATAAATGATCTCAAAGCACATTATTATTAATTTGGTTGCAGGTTTGGGTGAAAGTTTGATTAGTAAAGGTAAACTTTAAGTAGCATTTCTCAGAAAATCCACTTCCTCACCACCCAAACTTCTTGAGTACTTGAACAAGCAACCATGATTATATAGAATATCTTTAGCCCAGATCCTAGTTAGTTCATTCCTAGCAACCAAAGAAAGCGTAATAAATTTAAACAATGAATTTGAAAACACAGGAAAAGAAAATTCAGAGCCCTATAATCAACAACAGACATCTGAAGTTCAAGATGAATCATTTTGAGAATACGAATAGGAATCAACAGAATTATGCCCCAGAAGGCCATCCTAGAACATCTCTGAAGTAGGACTGGCTAGGTAGCTCAGAGGTTATGAGCGCTGGCTGATCTTTCCGAGGACCTGAATTCAATTCCCAACACTTACCTGGCAGCTCACAACTATCCTGTAACTCCAGTCCCGGGGAATCTGATGCCCTCTTCTGGCCTCTATTGATGCTGCAGTTAATGTGATAGACAGAGGCAAGCAAAACACCCATCCACAGGTAAACAATAACATGAAAATTAAGAAAATTAAATTTTTTTTGAAAAGAACCTCTGAAGAATGGAAACCAGCCCATTTCCGAGTCTCATTTACCTCGGCTCTTGCCATAATTCATCGTGCTCACAGTACTCCATAAGGCGGTAGAGGTTTTTGTTCCTCTTACTTCCCTCCTCCTACTTCCCAGATTTCCATGTGTAGGTACAGCCTTCAAACACTGTCTTAAGAAGGACTCTGAACTGACCGAGTAGATGAAAGGAGCAGGCAAATAAAAATCTTTTTTTCACAGAAACTAAACATAGAGCATTGTCCTGTAGACACCATAAAAATGCATGACAGATGCATTCATATCAGTTTAATAAAAATAGAGAATAGCTGCTGGGGTTGAGTTGTGGACAAGTTAACGTCTGTACTGAGCTCTCACACATTGCAGTAGAGCCACATCATACATACTTGACCCTAATCGTTGCCACAGGAAGCTGACCTACGTGGACAGGCTTACTGGCTGAGTCTTATGGCCTCTACGTCATATGGATCCTGTTCACGGACTCCTGTGCAGATGGAGTTGTCGGGACAATGAAGTGAAGGTAAAGATGTTGATACTGCTTGCTCCTTGCCTGGTTAGGCATCTTTCTGTGGGATGTGCCAGTTGTGACTGAGCCATGAAGAATATACAAAACTATCTCCGTCTTCTGTTTTCTACCCATTCTCCTTCCTTATTTCCTCAAGCCTGAGACTAATACAGTTCCACCATTATTATGTCCCTTGGGGAGGCTGGTTTTCTAAATTTGGCAATACATTTGTGAACAATCTTTTTTAATTACCTAGGTAAATGATTCTTACCAGATCATAACTATTCACAATTCTGCATAAGATCTTTTTAAAAAGATAAACTTTTCATGGTTGAGAACAGGATCCTGTACCAGTGTTGTTCTTTGACCCAAGGAAATGATACTAAATATTTAAGAAAAAACATTAAGTTTGTGTTAATTAGCAGGGAGGTGCTAAAAGTTTTATTAAGGGTAAGAACTTATAATTGTGGAAATTGTTAGTATAAATTATAGCTAGAGAAGGAGCCAACAACACTTACCCATTTTATAGCAGAAAACAAGCTATTATCCAGGAAAATCATTGTTATGGGTCTCTACAGTGCTGATGATGCTTAATTAATCTTGTAACTTTAAAAAATAATGATGCTGCAGGATATTTGATCACACTGTAAACACCAAGATTGTGTTGTTTGCAGAAAAGAACTTTGTTTCTAGTTGTTAGGGTAAAGTTAGTTTGTAAAAGGAAGCAAGCAGCCATGTTTGGAAGTAATGTCTAATTCTGTGGCAAAGTGACAATTACAGAAAGGTTTTGGAGAATAGGATACTCCCAAAATTCTCATGAGAAGAGAGAAATGGGAGGGAGGGAGAGAGGGAGAGAGACACACACACACACACACACACACACAGAGAGAGAGAGAGAGAGAGAGAGAGAGAGAGAGAGAGAGAGAGAGAGAGAGAGAAGCTTTTACTTGGCCGATGGAACAGAGACAGGTTGAACAATCTAGACATAGATAAAGACAGAATGAGACATAGAATGAAAAGGAGCCAGAAGATTAGAACATATCACCAAAGTTAGTATGAGGCCAAACAGAGAGATTCAGGAGAGGCTGAGAGAAGCCAGATTGAATCTGTTCATGTGGAGAGGAGCTTTCAGCTGAGTTGAACCAGCCAGCTAGAGTTCAGAAAGAACAAGAACGGATGAGGGTTTTTTTCAACAGTAAGTCTCAGAGGCTGATAACATCCTGGGTCTAGAGAAGATTGTACTAGAAGGTTCTAGGACCAGGCCTAGGTAAGCAAACGGAGGCAGAAAGCCTCTGAGACAACTACTTCTGGAGAATAAAAGCTACACTTACACAATAAATATTTAGAAATCAGATAGCATGTCCTGGACCCACTCTTTAGGTAGGGATCTTTGGTTTACACTGACAATTCTAGCAGCAACCTTCACCTGAGGAAAAAAAATCTGAGCCCTGACCCCATTCATGAAGACAGGCTGTGAGAATCTTCTAACTCCACGGAAGGTGGACTCCTGACGAGAAACCTCACTGACCTGGAGCTGAGCTGGTCTCATTCTAATCTGCAATTCAGACATCAATGCTGATTTTCCAAAGACTGAGATCAAAGCCCTAATGCAATACATCAATCTCCTGACAAGTCAGAAAAACAGGAAACAGAGCCTTAGACACACCCATTCAATAAGAGAGGCAAGATTTCCACACCAAGAAACCTACAAGTGACCTAAGCCCAGATCCATAGATCCAGTCATGAATACACATATATGAATAACCAAAACAACATGTCTCTGCCAAAAATTAATACTGCCATGTGATTGTTCACCAAGAGATGTTTTTTAGATGAGATATGGAACAGTGATGTCAAAATTGCAATGATAAGTGTAATCAAAGGACTAAGGGTATATGAGTGAATGCTGGAATGAAGTCTGTGAAAATACAAAATAACAAATTAAAAGAAATAATGAAAACGATTTAAAGATTTTCAAGATATAAAATGGAATTTAATTAGGAGAATCCCTAAAGAGAAATAAAATAAAACTTGAAATGAAAACTTCTAACAGAAAATCTAGAGGAAAGAGTAAAATCTCACCAAGGAGCTGGATCCAGTGGAGAGCGATCATACGGCCTTGAAGACAATATAGAAGAATTGGATCCCTCAAAAAAAAAATATATCAAATCAAAAGATTCTGATAATGGAAAACACAGGAATTCTGGGACACTATTAAAAAAGATTATAACTACAAATAATAGGTATAGAAGGAGAAGAGACATAGGTCAAAGGAACATTAGATATTTTCAACAAATTAATAGGAAAAACCTCTTCTAGTCAAAGGAGAGAGATGCTTAGTAAATCCCAGGAGGCATACAGAGTATAAACACACAGGACTAGAAAAGAAACTCCCTACAGCCTATAAGAGTAAAAAAACTGCATATACAAAACAAAGAGAGGATACTGGAAAATGCAAGAGAGAAAGATCAAGTTAAATTCAAAGGCAGGCCCATGTCAATAAGAGCAGATTTTTCCATGAAGACTATGAAAGCCAGAAAATGTTGGACCAAAGTTCTGTTAACCATGAAGGGCCACAAAGGTCGGCCCAGACTACCATAACTATAAAAACTATCAATTAAAATTGAAGGAGAACAAAACAGCATTCCAAATTAAAAACAAATTTAAGAGATTTGTGACTACCAAATCCCCTGCAGAGGATGCTGAAAGGACTTTAGACTGAAAAGAAGGTAAAAAACACCTTAAACAGCAAAAGAAACAAACATTTCCAGAACACTGAATCAAAAGAGGATGAATAAAGTACCATAGAAGCAACAAAATGTCGGGAATTGATATGATTTTTTCAGTAACAACTCTTAATATTCATGGTCTCAACTCACCAATGAAGAGACACAGACTGGCAGATTGGATGATGAAATGGAATTCATTTCCTTTCTGCTTCCAAGAAACACACCTCGCCACCAATGATAAATGACACCACCTTAGCATAAAGTAATGGAGAGAGTTTTTCCAAGGAAACAGAACCAAGAAACAATTAAGCCTCCCAAGTGCTGGGATTAAAGGCGTGCGCCACCACCGCCCGGCCTGTTTTAGTCTTAACACACACACATACAACACACACACTTTATTCTTTCTGCTTATGAAAACACTTTTTAATTTCATGAAAGGAATTAAAGTTTATTTGCCCATGTTTCTTTAATGGACTAATTGTAGATCTTGTAGATTGAATGGAACCAGACCAGGGGTAAAAATTATCTAAGACTGTTTCACAGTTGTGGGGTTATGTGCATTTGAGAGGTGACACGGTGTTAGACTATCTAAAGTCTGGTGCCACGAAACTTAAGAAGGGGAGCCAAATGCCTCCAGGCAAAATCTACGAGATATACACAAATACACTTGTATTTACAATATCGGAATGCCTACAGACTAAAATTACTGGATACATATGAAAACAATAGATACTATTTGTTAGGTGCCAATATAGGGTGTTTTAATGTAATAATATCAAACCTCACATATCTGCTTCTGGAAGTTATTAACCGAAGCTTCTAGAAGGTGACATCTTGCTGAGCCAGAAAAAAATGACCAGGAATCACACATGACTATAAAAGATGATAACATGCCTATCCTCACAATTACAGGATCAAGAGAAAGGACACAATTCAGGAACTGTTTGCACTTCAGGACTGAACGGAGGCTGAAAGCATTCTGAAGACAAAGCAGGATCTTACTCGGAAGACCAAAGAAAACACCATTTAAACATAGAATTACCACCATATAATATTGTTTTGAGTGTAAAAGTGACTGTGGGTTACAAAGCCAAACATAAAGATGACTAATAGTGAGCAATAAATCATAATTCAGACACTGGTTCCTGCTGTACTATACCACATACCGTATTGCCTTCTGAGAAAGCCACCTATGTCTCTGTGTCTGTGTATTGAGGGAGCCCCAGACATGTCCACAGACTACATCTTTGAAACTTCAAGTCCTGTTTTTAATGCTGCACCAGTCTATACGGTGCTCACTGGGACAAGACTGCCACCTCGTGTTATATCTCTGGCTGTTCACAGTCCTAGCATGTTTCCACTGCTCTTGTACTAAAAGAGAACATTTGTGGGCAATGCTTTTCCAGCTGTAACAGAAAAGAATCGCTGGACCTTCTGTCAACACAATATGAGTAGTAATGCCTGGGGTTAGCAGATTGGCTGTGGTGTGCTGGAAGGTATTTGGCCTTCTGAACTCCTGCTATTGTTGTTATGGATACATGATAGACAGACAGACAGACAGACAGACAGACAGACAGACAGACAGATGATAGAGATAGATAGATAGATAGATAGATAGATAGATAGATAGATAGATAGATAGATACGTACATCAACTGGAATTGCTATCTAGGAGCTGATGTGATTAAGCATAAACCTCCCCTGTTCTTCGCTGTAGATGTCGGTGTTTAATGGCAAGTTCTTAAAAAGGCTCCCAGATTTTTTTTTTTTTTTTGAAATCACATTCCTTGATGTCTGCAAAAGAGGCTGCAAGCCTTTGCAGGCAGACCAACTATTTAAACTATTTCTGAAGCATGATGAAGAAAGCAATTTCTTTAAATTCCTAGAGAGGGCTACGCTTGAATTCTTCCTGCCTCCTGCTTCCCTAAGCCTCTGCAGGCTGGTTTTTGTTTTATTTTTGTTTTTTTTTGTTTCTTTCCACTTTCTTCTGGCTTCATTTTCCCCATCACATATGTTAGGCGGAAGACAAAACAAACAAAACAACAGCAGAAAAGGGCCTCCAAAGGCGTGACTATTTTCATCAAAATAGAAGCCAATCTGTCATACTACAGATCTAAAACTGGCACTGGGTACTTGTGACGAGCTTATAATGCAAACCAACATGCCCACCTTCAAGGGTAAACATTTTAACTTTATGCTAGGTAAAATAGCCAATCACAAAGACCACATGCATGATTCTATTTATCATTTTTAAGAATGGGAACAAGAGAGGGATAACTTAGCAGCTGCTGGTATAGAGAAAATAAGGAACTTGGGGCATGGTGGCTAGAGATGGATGTGGGGTTTCTGTGGGGATGATAAAATATTCCAAAATTGTGGTGATGAGAGCATAGGTATTTCAAAAGCTCTTAGACTGGACATTTAAATGGTGAATTATGTGGTGTGTAATTCTAGCTCAGTAAAACCCAGGTTCTGTGCCCAGCACCCAAGATGTGGCTCACAACCTCAGTGATCCCCACACCAGGGTATCTGACAGTCACTTCTTGCTTCTGTGGGCACCAAGAATGAGGTTCTTGTACACACACAGCTAAAACACTCATGCAGATAGGATAAAATAAATGTGAACACCGCAAGTCTTGTGTAGATGCCCTTTAGAAATGTACTTAAGACATTTTTGTTTCAAAGGGGTAAACGGAAGGAGGAAAGTCCTGTAAAAGTTGCTTTGAAGATGTTAAAAATGCAGGCTCAGGGGAACGATCCACTGTGGCAGACAAGAAGATGTACTGATACACTTTATCTGATATCCTTGTGCCATAAGTAAAGTATTGATACACTTAGACACTTTTCAGCTTCTCTAACCAGCCCTAAAATAATAATGACCAATAGACCAGAAACCACTTTAATTCTGTAGAAACCCTATTCCTGAAGTAATCACTGTAAATCAGAAACTGACGAGAAACATTGCCACTTAGGATTCACCTGTATCTTAACAGTGAAAACTTGGAGGGCTCACAGGTAAGATGTCAGATGAGAGGTAGTCTCTTGCAGGAGCTGACCAAGAGTCAGAATAAGAAACAAAATAAACTTTATTTTCAAGAAAGAAACAGCAAAAGAGTTTCCAAGACACGCAAAGGAAATGAACACACACACACACATAAAACTAACAAGAGATGACAAAATAAAATGCAGTGTATTTCAAAATGGTTTTAAGGGCTGAGGATATGGCTCGTTGAGTAATGATGCAACCAAGTCTGAGAAACTGAGTTAATCCCCAGGATCTGCATGGGAGAAAGCAAGCTCTGGTTCCCACAAGTTTTTTTCTGACTTCCACGTGTGTGCATGTACATGCGTGCACACACACACACACACACACACACACACACACACAACTATAATAAGCAATTTTTAAATTTTGTGGCAAGAAATTTTGAATTTTCTAACATATAGTAATCAATAGTTAAAGAGCTGGGTGTATTTTGTGCCCTGATTTGGTTATACACATTGCAGTGAGTCTAATTCCTGTAAGGCATCCATTGTGATGTGCATATACTGTTGCAATTTGCAAATAAAATCCGACTGAGCTTTATATTAAATTTAATCAAATGGCAAATAATTTAAAAGAATTGATTTTCAGATTTTGCAAGATGGTCAGAAAAGAAAGCATGAAGAGACAAGAAGAGAGAGGCCACAGAGAGAGGGGTCTAAGGAGAAGACAAAACTCAGAATCTTTGCATCTCTGACCTAGAAATAAAGTGTGGACTTAGATATTTTGTAATGTAACTGCAGTGATCACTTAGGTTTATAAAGTCTTTGCTGTTATTTCTATTTTGTAGCTTTCTTTTTAAGCTGGGAATGCTTCCTAGAAATGTAATCATGATGCCAAAGTGAATAGATAGGTTTTAATTTTTTTGTTTCCAAAGGAGAATAAGGTACCTATTACTTTATTTTATAGTGTGTACATGGAAATAAGATACCACAATATCTAGTGTTTATTGTCTTTTCAAAAATTAACTTGCAAGAATAACAGAAGTTTTAAACTTCTTAAAATGAGCAATAAAAGTGACCCTGAGAGTTTCAACAAGAAAGAAAGTAAAACATTATACACTAAAGTCTGCCCATGGACTCAGAAGAAATCATCAGGGGAATTAAAAGCTACCACTGCACTTAAGGGGAGTTTAAGGAACAAGGGGGAAAATGAGATGTGTCAAGTATACAAGTTAAAAAGAGGACAGAGAGCCCAGAGAAGTCACCAGGAAGCTGCATCCAGAAAAAAATACATAACTAGAAAATGATAGCAAGTCTAAAATCTGGATGCTAGAAAGGGCTGATAAAATAATCAAGAAGGAAAAGGAGAAAAAGAAGTCATAAAAACAAGCAATTTTGCTGAGGACTCTAGCTCTAAATGTGTGTGTGTGTGTGTGTGTAGATATATACATATATACATATATATGTATATATATATGTATATACACACAACTGTAGATATATATATCTATATGTATATATATATATATATCTACCAAGAAAATCTTAGAAGAAGGAAGAACCAGAGGGAATAATAAAGAGAACACATCATGAATGGAGGCAGAAAAGGGGTGGGGGTCAGGGTGACCGAAAGCCAACAAGAGAGGAATGAAGGAGGATAGTGTAGGGTGAATAATATCAAAATATAATGTATTTTGAGAATGTTACAGTGGAACCAATTTCTTTATATGCTAATCAAAATTTAATTAAGAGAAAATAATAAAGCCAAGTGTAGCAGCACACGCCTTTAATCCCAGCATTTGGGTAGCAGATGCAGGCAGATCTCTGTAGGTTCTAGGCCAGCCAAGGTTACATGGTGAGATACTGTCTCAAAACAACAACAAAAAACAATAGAAATAATAAATAGGTATATTAGAACATACTAGTAGTATTGACAATGAAAAGGGGGAGGGCTGGAGAGATGGCTCAGCAGTTAACAGCACTGACTGCTCTTCATGAGGTCATGAGTTCAAATCTCAGCAACCACATGGTGGCTCACAACCATCCATAATGAGATCAGATGCCCTCTTTTGGGTGTCTGAAGACAGCTACAGTGTCCTTACATATAATAAATAAATAAAAACTTTTGGGTTGGATTGAGCAGGGCTGGAGCAAGAGGGAGAAGGGAAGGGAAAAAAAAGAAAAAAGAAAATGAAAAGGAAGAAACAGATATGAATAAAAAGAAAATTCTTTGTTGTTGTTAGGGTTTTTGTTTGTTTGTTTGTTTGTTTTGAAAGATGAGGTTTCTCTGTGTTGCCCTGGCTATCCTGGAAATTGCTCTGTAGACCAGGCTGGCTCTAAAATCAGGGATCTGCCTGCCTTTGCCTCCCAAGTGATGGGATTAAAGATATATGTCACTGCATCTAGTAGAAAACTCTTAAAATAACAAAATAATAGTTTAAGTTTTGACCATACTCGTGTTTTTATATATTATAATTTCAAATAGTATACATTTGTGGTTCCAAACTCAAACACTTCAAGTGTATACTGAAAAAATCTCTATCCCACTAAGTCCCATAACTGCCAAATATCTCTCCAGCCTTGTCATTTACCTGTAACTATTTCCACAAACATATATTTCCAGGCTAATGCAAACAGGATTTATCTTACACCTTTTTCACACATAGGGGAAATTAACTTTATTTAAAGTACATTTAAAGACATTTCTCAGAAAAAAATCGCAGGCATGCTTCATAAAACCTCAGAGAAGCATAATCCTCTTTTACACATGCTTTGGTTATAAAAAATGGGAAAGAATTGTCCATAGCTCTCAAAGAAGACTGGCTCTTTCAGCACTTGTCCCGTGCTGTATAGTGGATGATCATTTAAAACATTGTATTTCCCAGAATCCTCCAGCTGTCACTTGGGCTCTACTGTTTAATGCTACTCCTGAAACTTTGATTTGGAAGCAAATCATAGAAAACAGGACAAAGGGATGAGCACCCACCCTGCTGCAGTTAAGTGTGACAGACTCCTTCCCCTCCTGAACTGGGAGCTGAGGAAAAGTGAGCAGCTTTTCTCTCTGTGAGCAGAAGGTATAGGTCTGGAACCTGTCCATCAGTAAAGCCTCTGTATCTGATTGGCTGAGATCATATGCTGGTATGACGGCTTCCTGGTCATGGCGGAAGCACAAGTGTCAAAATTTCCAAACGTTTCATTGTAGCACCCGCTGCATCATCTTTGATGACCTAGTTCTACAATAAGGATTTGGTCATCGTACTTAAGAAAAAAAAATGTCCTATTTCAGTCCTTAGAATTCTAAGTAAGCCATTTACCATTCTAAGTAAGCCATTTACCATTCTAAGTAAGCCATTTACCAACTATCGAGAGTTTGGAATGGAACCTCTTCAGAGCCATGCTTAGCATGTGTGAGCATAGGTTCTAGCTCCAACATCATGTACACATAAAAATAACCCTATAAGAGCAGGGCATAGGAAAGCATCCTGTAATCTCAGTACTTGGAATATGGAGGCAGAAAAGCAGGAAATCTGGATTATCCATGTTACAGAGCATGTCACGACCAGCCTGGGCTATATACACTGTCTTAGGGTTTCCATTGCTCTGAAGAGACACAATGGCCAAGGTAACTCATACAAAGGAAACCATTTAATTGGGGCTGGCTTACAGTTTCAGAGGTTTAATCTATGGTCATTATGGTGGGAAGCATGAAAGCATCCAGGCAGACATAACGCTGAAGAAGGATCTGAGAGCTCTCCATCTTGATCTGCAGGCAGCAGAAGGCGACTGTGTATCACACTAGGTCTAGTTTGAGCATAGGAGATCTCTGAGTCTGCCACCACAGTGACACACTTCCTCCAACCACTTCCTAATCGTGTGGCTCCCTAGGGGCCAAGCATTCAAACACATGAGTCTATGGAGGCCAAACCTATTCAAACCACCACACAGTGGCTCCATAAAACAAACAAACAAACAAACAAACACCCATTGGCCAGAATGCTCAGTGGGTGAAGGACACTTGCTGTGCAAAGCTAACCACCTCAGTTCAATCCATGGAAATCATATAAAGATGAAAGGAGAGAACAGACTCCACAAAGCTGTTCTATGACTTCCTTATGTGAGCCATGGCAAAAACTTACAGAGACACAAAACATTTTTTTTTAATATGGCTGGCAAGTTAGCTCAGAGGTAAATGCACTTGCTGCCAACCCTGAAAACCCGAGTTTAAGTCTCAGAACACTTAAAAGCTGACTCCCATGAGTTGTCCTCCAACCTCTGTAAAGTGCCACACAGGCGCTGTGGCATGAGCCCTCACCCCACTTTAATTAATTAATTGAAAATAAATGAAATAAAAAAAATAGAGACAAGGCCGGGAGATGGCCCAGGCAGTAAGAGTGCCTCCTCCTGGAGGATCTGGGTTTTACTCCCAGCACCTACACGGTGCTTTACAACTGTGTGTAACTCCAATTCCAGGCAATCTAATGCACTATTCTGGCCTTCGTGAGTACTCCACACATGGTACATGTACATACATGCAAGCAAAACATCCATTCACATCGAATAATAAAATGTAATAATAATGATAATAAAGAGAGAGGCTGGACAGTGACTCACAGGGTAAGAACTTGCTATCCTACCGTGCAGTCTGTCCTGCCAAGGTTTGGATCCCAGCAGGGACACGGAGACCAGGTACCTTCCTTAGTGGCGACCCACCTTATGTTTTGAGAAACAGTCCATGTCTAAGCTCTGCACTCAGCACCATTGCTTGTGTTCAAAATGTAAGCCCTCAGCTCCCTCTTGCTGCCACCATTCCTGCTGCCTGCTGCCATGCTGTCCCCACCATCATAGACTCACTTTTCTTCTGTAAGTTACCTTGGGTGTGGTGTTTTATCACAGCAACAGAAATGTAACTAACACAGGTGAGAGTGCAACCAGGCCAACAATGTGATAACAGCTTATGAAACTCTGAGCAAATGTGCAGGGGAAACATGCACAGGCTCCTGATGAACAGAAGCTGTGGCCCTACTGTGCGCAACCTTCACCAAGCAGCAGCTCCTCTGCAAAGGAAGCTGAGAAGAACAAGTGTCTGATGTGTTCACCATTTGCAGGGAAAAAGCACGTCTCTTTTTGTATCGTTCCTAACCTTCACTGTCTCTAGACCAGTAAGATGGGTCAAATTCTTGCTTAACTTTGAATGAGGAATATGAAATGACAATCTGAGCCTCAGGCTGGTAAATGCTTACCACATTCACAGTCACAGGAAGTTCAGAGAACACAGGAAGTCAAACTAGTTAGTGAGCACCCAAACTTAATGGCAGTGGTTGTCCATTTTTAAGATGTTGTAAACCTTATAATTCACAACTACGATCTTTAAATTTTGTAAAGAAATCTTTACACCAACATGAGACAGAAGCGAGGGCCTTTTAAAGCTCTGAATATAAAAGCAGATTCGTGAAAAGGTATCAGATGCCTTTGGTAAAGGGTCAGCTAAACAGGTAGATAATGTAATTCTCTATACCAGAACATTGAGAAGCTATAGCATCGGTCACCATGGAGGACTGTGACTGTGTGTGTGTGTGTGTGTGTGTGTGTGTGTGTGTGTGTGTGTAATATGCATATTATAATATATATTTATATAAATACATGTTATATAAACATTACATTATAGTATATGTAATATACTATATATAATATAATAATATAATACAATATATAGTATATTACATATACCATAATATTATAATACATATTTATTTTATATATAGTATGTATATTATATATAATTTTTAAAGGCTGCTTTTGAAGCGCCCCCTAAAGAGCAAACTCATATAAACATTCATGTTACTAGGCACGTATCATACAGCGAAGGCTCAACGGGACTGTGCATGTGGTATTACGATGGGGTAGTTCAGATTCTAACTGTCTACGCTAATTGGAGAAGTGCCCTAGAGAAAAAAGCAGGAGAGAGAAGTTAGGACTCACAGTCCACACAGGAGCACATACTGGAAAGGAGTGGGCCATTCCAGGCAGTTCAAGTTTTATTTGTCATTCCTGAAGCTTGTCGTGACACAACATAGTTCTGAAGAGAGCTGAGAAAGTGTGTGTCGTGCTTGGTATTACCAAACAAGAAGTACTTTGTAACAGAACTGTGGCATGTGGGGAAAACCTCCAGGAAGAAACTGCAAGTTTCATAGAAACTTATCTTCAACCTCAAAGTAAAGTCAGACAGAAAGAAACCAAGCCAGCACCTGCCATTCCAGGCATAGTCCCAACTAAAAACTTCAACAACGCTGGAACTTTTCCTACAAATAACACAATGTTAATTTAGCCAATGTAAAAAATAAATAAATTAATTAATTAATTAATGACTCATAGAAAACCAATCAATAGTAAATTTTGTACCTTAATTTAAAAAAAAATGTTGCCATCTAGTGGCTTGTCATAAAAAAAAAAAAAACTAATTATTGACTCATTCAAACATACCTTAGAAGATGTTCCCTTGGAAGTTCTCAGTTAAATAAATCTTACACATGCATCTGTTTGAGAGAAAGCAACTGGATTTAGGCTGTGAGGTTTTGAAGTTTGGCTTCATCCTGAATGCCAATAGGTTGATTGGCCAGCAGAAAGGTGCTACTGTCTTTAATTCACATGATAATTGTGCTTACTTCCCAAAGTCGATAGGAAGTACTAAGAACATCCATATGGGGTTGTTTAGAAGAGCCTGGAGTCTATAATCTATACCTAAAGTGACAAGAATTATGTTACATAATAAGAGGGAGTTGGAAAATAACTCAGGTTCTCAGTAGCACTGAAGTATGAGCGCCACATCCCTTGACATGATGGCAAATGTATGGCAGTTCCAGTTTGAACCCTGTGTCTTTAGGAATTTGTAATAATATAGTAGAGGCACACAGGCGCTATTAGGATGATGGTTGGTAATGGCGTTCATCCTTTAACATTGAAAAGATCCTTGATTCAAACTGATGGTGATGTACCATAATTCTGTGTTTAAAGTCTGGTTCCTACCTGAGTTTGTCTCTTATTTACTTTCTACAAGAACATAGAAGACCTTCTATGAGAACTTAAAAGAAATAGCAGGGGGTGGTGGGAAAGACCCCAGTGCAATGCAATGAAACCATCTGTCATGAAGACATGGTGCTCTCTCTTTCTCTCCATTTGGAGCATTGGTTGAGATGGAATGTTGCTATGTCACATTCTGATCTCTGAGGTTGGCCTTGGGGCTTGATTTAAATTGATTTCACCCAACCAATGAAGCAAAATGAGATGATTTTAAGAATCTGTTTGATAAGTGTCTCCTAAGATCTGTGAGGATGTGGTGAGAAGATGTTATATGGTACTATGATGGGGAATTTACAGCAAGGCAAGTAGCTATGTTCTTACGATTGGTCAGTAGACGAGAGTCATTTGGGGGAGCAAGGGGTATGCTACAGACGGTCATAAACACCTTTCTTCATGAAATTTCCGGACGGAACAATGCTGTAGGCGTCAATTAAGATGGCTCCAGTAACTCCTGGGAGTTACTGAGTCCTGACATTCATACCTTTGTAAATCTTCTCCCTTTGTTTGTGAACTGGACCTAGGAACTCACTCTTAATCAATAAAGACGGCAAAAGTGAAGGATCACTTGTGAAACTGAGTTACAACAAAACCTGCTGGCTTCCATCCTGTGCATTCATTCTTGCTGAATTGCTATGAGAGAATGCAATCACTGGGCTGTGAACTGTCCCATGGGTCAGGCTGAGAGCAAGCCCTAGGCAACAGCCAGTGAAAAAACTAAGGCCAGCACGAAATCGCCCATGATGAATCAAATCCTGCCAAGTTCCACATGAGAAGCACATCTCCACCAAGCAGACCCTCTTTCCTCGGAGGCTTCAAGTAAGTCCCCAGCCCTGGAGAACTCCTTTACCATAGCTCATGTGGATCTCAAGGAAGATGACCCAAGGAAACCTGTCTTGGATTCCTGACTCACAGGGCCTCCGAAATGACAACTTTCCTGTTTTAAGATACTGAGGAGTGGAATAGTTTCTTACACAGCAGTAACTAAAGCAGTACATGAGGTTGTTGGGCTTCAAGCTGTGGGCCACACCTGGTATGCAGAGTTAAGAATTGCTTTTCTGACTCATAGGACCCTTCTCTCCTTTCTCTTCTCCTCTCCTCTCCTCTCCTCTCCTCTCCTCTCCTCTCCTCTCCTCTCCTCTCCTCTCCTCTCCTCTCCCCTCCTCTCCCCTCCCCTCCCCTCCCCTCCCCTCCCCTCCCCTCCCCTTTCTTCCCCTCCCCTCCCCTCCCCTTTCTTCCCCTCCCCTCCCCTCCCCTCCCCTCCCCTCCCCTTCCCCTCCCCTCCCCTCCCCTCCCCTCCCCTCCCCTCCTCTCCTCTCTTCTCTTCTTGAGTGTGGGAGGTGTGGTCAATTCAGGGTTTATCTGTGTGTCCTGACTGTCCTGGAACTTGCTCTGTAAGCTAGGCTGGCCTTGAACTCAGAGATCTGCCTGACTCTGCCTCCTGAGTGCTGGGGTTAAAAATGTGCACCACCATGGCCTATCTAAAAATTTCTTTTATTAAATATACTCTTATTATTTATTCTTTGAGAATTACATGCATGTATATATGTATTTTAATCATGTCAACTTCCTATCTCCCTCCAACTTCTCCCAGGCTCCTTCTTGCCATCTCCCCTGTCAACTTCATGTATAAGAGTATTTTTAATGAAAGAAACAACAACAAAAGTAGTTTTTCATTCCTTTCTATTTACTTTGCATGTAGTCCCAAATGATACCCAGAAAAGAAAAGCAACTAAGAATGTGCATATGTTTGAGTTTGAAGGTGGAACATAGTGAATGTAAATATTGTGTCCTGTGTAGCATCTTTAATCTTCTGGAAGTAGGTTGTTCTATCTATGCATATGCTAAACACATTTTTTGACATGTGATATATGCCTGCCAATGGGCTCCAGATCTTTGAGGTAAAAATCACTGCAAATAAAAAATGAAGGGTTGTCTCCATCAGTTAAGTGCTTGACACACAGGCATGGGAACCCGAGTCCAATGTGATGTACATATCACCTATGTGATCCATGCCTGTAGTCCAGCAATAAGAAGGCAGAGATCAGAGAGTATCTGGGGCTTGCTGACCAGCTACTCTGGCCTGGCCATCAAGCTCCAGATTCATTAAGACCCTGTATCAAAAAGTAAGGTAGGGAATGGCTGAGGAATATGTATCTGACATTGATTTTCACCTCCATGTACATGCACATACACAATCATGTGTGAACACAGATAGCACATGCACACAGCAGATACTTTTGACTTGCTCTAAGTTTGCATTTTGCCTGTTCTGAATGAAGCTCATAGAGATAACTCAAATGTATTACAATTTATTTGGATTTCAGGTGTTTTGAGGACTAATGTCAGGCAATCACATACCTGCAGACCGAGTGAACTCCGCACTTGTTCTAACCCATTCTCTCCTCATTTCCCTCAGAGATACTTCAGCTTGTTTGAATTTCATAAACCATAACTCCTTATTTTTGTTTCCGTTGCTGAGAAATTGTTGTAAATATGGCAACCAGTGACTGACAAACACACACCAGCCAGGAAGACAAGCAAGGAGGCTCAGCATTAAAAATGGACTTTGATGACAAACCTTAAAGTGTCGTGGAGGCACTGACAAAATTGCAAAGACTATTTCTGCTACAAAATGAGTGGAGAGTGACAAGGTGCACACTCTAGAGGGAGATGTAGACTCTTGCTGGGCTGACTGAGTACCTCAAAAGGCAACAGATCTGGAAAACATGACAGGCCAGAACTGGAATGAGCACACTTCCATTCATACTTAAAACTCTGTTTGAAGAATATTGAATACTTTTTTTGTTCAAGGCTAGTCTTGAACTTGCTGTGTAGCCTGAGCTGACCTCACACTTGTGATTTTTGCCTTGGTGTCCCAAATGTCCCAAATGTGTCATCACACCTGACTGGTATTAAATACTTAAGGCTAAAATTCCAACCATCCCTCACTGTATCACCTGCATGATACCAAAATCTGTAGATGTCCCCAGGCACCCTAAATGAAGCAGTGTGGTACTTGCATGAAGCCTGTAGACATCCTGAGAGGCCCAACCTTTTAAGTTAAGACTCCGTTTTAACCTGACCTAAGTTTGAACTCAGGTAAACTAATAGGCTGGTACCTAGCATTAGTTTCCAAACAAAACCTGAGCCTATCTGTAGTCTCTATGCTAATCCCCAACAATACCAGCGTTTCCAGGTTATTACTCTAACAGATCTACACCCCCTGCCTAACAACCACCAAGGCAGAGGGAAGCAGAAATAAAGTTTGATTAAGTTTATATGACTCCCACCACAGCCAATTATGTTAAAGACCATAGTAACTTACCAATTAGATGCTTGCACACTTACTCCCCCTCCAATTGCTGCTTACTATAAAGCCTTGACCCATAAATATTCAGGATTCCTCCACCACCAAAACCACCCTGGGTGATGGCTGTGTACTAGGGGTGAGGTGTGGCAAGCTAGCTTGGATAAAAAGACCCTATTGTAATTTACATCAGATCAGCTCCTTCTTGGTTTTTTTTTTTGGGGGGGGGGGAATCAAACACTTCCTTGGCACTACAATCCTCCAGTGGACTTTACACCATCTCTCAATTATTTATAATACTCAATGCAATGTGAAGGTTATATAAATGGTTTCTGTTCTCCATTTTTTTCTATAAACTGAACACTAGTAGCCTTGAGCAATGAATTACTGTGTATTAGTCATACATCACAATCCTATCTCAAAGTCTTCAACTGATAAGGACATGCATCAGACGTCTCCATTGTGCTAACTAAGAGTGCCTGAATAAAAAGATTATTTCTAACAAAGTTGGATCTCACTGCTAGTGATTTCACTAACTTAGTGGACATTAAAAGAAAAGCACAGTAGATCTTTCTGGTTATCAGAAAGAAATATCCAGAATTATATCTAGCTTTTACATTTATTTACATATTGCCAAGTAATGTATCAGATCTTATTTGGAGTCTTCAAGATAGCTAGATCATTTTCAAGGCTCAATATGTTCATAGTTGTCCAAAACGTATTAAGTCTCATGTCTGAAAAATACTCATGGGAGCATGAGCTGTCTGAGTATGTGACTGTTGCACTTTTTGCTATTTCTGCTGTGTTTTGTTTTTGAGACAGGATCTTACAATGTTGGCTGGCCTAGTACTTACAATAAATTACACAATGGCCTTGAATCTGAGATAATCCCCCTGCCTCAGCCTCCTGAGTACTGGAATTATAAGTGTGAAACACCGTGTTCAGCTTGCACTTTCATTTTGGAAGTGAGTTTTCTTTTTATTTTTCTTTTTTTAATTGAATATTTTATTTATTTACAATACAGATGTCATCCCCTTTCCCCATTTCCCCTCCCTAAAACCCCCTATACCATCCCCTCTCCTCCTTTATGCTTTTATACCAGTTTAATTACATGCATGTATTAAAGTCAGTTTTAGGTTGAGGGTCTAACAATACAATAGATGCAAATAGTCAAGGAACAAGCAATTCATTAAACACAAATAGTCAAAGAAAAAGCAAGGCATTAAACCCCATTATGTAAACACTCCCATGATCACTGTTTCTAAGGGGTTATCAGGATGAACAAAGTATCTGAGCCTACTTCCCTATCCTAGCCCAAGGTCATTTTCACATCTGAAGCCTACTTCCTTGTTCTAGCCAAAAATTTAGATTCCTATCTGAAATTACTTCTTTGTTCTAGTCTAATATTTATGTTCCTGCCAGAGAGTACTTCTTTGTTGTAGCCTAAGATTTAGATTTCTACCTGAAATTACTTCTTTGTCTAGCATAATGTCAGATTCCTGCCTGATGCCTACTTCCTTGTCCTTGGCCAATGTTATATTCCTGCCAAGCAGCCCCTTTCCTTGTCCTTTGCCCATGTCAGATTCTTGCCAAGCAGCCCCAAAGGCCCTCTGCCTCTCCCCCTTTTTTATTTCATTAACAAGACTGAGCCTGTCTTAGGTCGTTCTGACAAGAATACCTTACCAGTCATGGAATATGTATAATCAAAAGCAATGCACATCTGTCTTAGGTTGGTAAGGCTTTGTGCAAAATCTTACCCACCCATGGCTTGCCAGCCTGTTAATTTAATAACTCTGTCTGGAGGTCCAATTTTAGGTTCAAGCCATGTACCAAGCTGCCAACATGTTGATGTTGTTGAAGAAAAGCTTTAACACAATGGGCAGGAATAAAAGTATTCCAAGGACAAAAAGGACTAGCATGATCAAGCTATATATGCCATTTTTGAAGCTTGACCAAAATAGAAATACTGATTTCAAGCCATGGGTAATTTTATCTGCAGTATCTACCACATCAATGCTCAGCAGAGCAGCATTCTTGAAATTCATAAGCTCCCTATGTATCGTTAAAACATTCCGAGAGGTGTTAGTATTATGCCAAATACACTGCACATGTCATTAAACTTCCTAATTATAATGACTACCACTGTAAATTGTAGAGCTAACATGAATCCAATGGTATTTGGCATGACACTCTAGATGGCTCATTACCCTTAAATTCTGAACCTCCTTCTAGTAATTTGAATAGGATAAAGAGCATCAATCCACTGAAAGTGAGTTTTCTTGGTTGCCACATGTCGGTCAGATTCCTGAAGCAATTAGAGATGAAATATTTTCAAACACTATCATTTAATATATTATAAAATCTAATCAATGGTAGCATTATATATGCTTTTTATATTATTTTGTTAGTAAATATATTTTAAGTTGGTAGTTTTTAATGTTTTTAATAAAATAATATTATAACACCTTCTTCCCTTCCTTTCCTCCCTCAAACCCCTCCCATGACCCCCACAGCTCTCAAAGTGATAGCTTCTTTTTCTTTATTATTATTACATATCCATATGTATATATGTGTATATGTGAATGTTTAAATATGTATAAATACAACCTGCTGAGTTCATTTTTACTATTTGTGTGCACTTGTTTTCAAGGCTGACTACTCTACATTGGACAAACATAAGGACTCACCTCTGTGAGAGGTTAATTCTCCTCCTATCAGAGACATTAGTTGCCTGTTTTCTTTGTCCAGCAGTAGTGTCCTGTGAAATTTCACCCTTCATGTGTTAACATGCCTATTGATGTTATCATTGTTCTGGTTGTGTGTGTGTGTGTGTGTGTGTGTATTAATTTGTTTAATATATATAATTTTTCTTAATTTTAATTAGCAATGTCCTATGATTCTCACATATTACCTATAAATAGCAGCACAGCAGGCTTTCCCTGAGTTCTTACACCACAATTTATTTAAGCAATTTTTATCAGTAAACTTTCATATTTCCTTTTCACATCCTATAAAATCATACTTCATATCATATTACTTTATTTGTGTTCCCACAAGAATAGATTCCTATAATTGTTAGATTATCAGACAAGAGCCTAACAGTGATGGTGTACACCTTTAGTCTCAGCACTCGGGAGGCAGAGGCAGGCAGATCTCAGAGTTCAAGCTAGCCTGGTGTACAGAGTGAGCTCCAAGACAGCCAAGGCTACTCAGAGAAACTGTGTCTCAAAAAACCAAAACAAAACAAAATAAGATTAAAAGAGAACATAGTATATACATTTTTATATGTGTTGCCTAATAACATAAAAAATAGTTTGAACAGTATATATGTCAACAGCTAATACAACAATTCCAATGTCATTCCATCATTGGCCATTTTAATTTTAATGCATTTATAATATAATATATTAATATAATAAGAGTAAAATTCTTATTCAATGATATATTTTAATTATTACTGAAACAGTATTTTAATTTTTAATATTAAAATTAATTTTTGTTAATTGATCACATTACATCATCTGTTTGTTTTATTGAAGCAAATTAATTAAGCTTATTATTTATATAAACTCTTATGAGACAGATATGGTTTCTGATAGTACTTACACCAACGTTTCCCAATTAATTCCTTTAATTCAAATATTCAGATGTTCCTTTATATTTTGTAAGCCACTTTAAACTTGCTTCCTTCAATGTGAGTGTTTTTGAATGCTTGATTTGTCAAATGTTGAAATATTACATTCAGATAGCTAACAAGGTGCAGCAGCTATTCCTGGCAATGACTCAGCCCCTCCTGCCTCACACACCACAGCATTCTTCTCGGTACTGAGCTGCCCTGAACCAAAGCTTAAATCAAAATTTTTTCACTGTGAATCTCGGTTCAAGTTCATATGCAAAACCACTGCCCATGGTCCCCATTTCAGTAGCTCTAGAAAGCCATTGTTATCTTTTTGAAATGTTCTTCACAGGGCTCACTCGAGTGCTTTATTTTGACTGGAGTCTTCCTGTACTTCTCTTTTGAAGATATTATGTTTTATTTTAGTCACTTGTGTTCCTTGACGTGTTTATTTGTCTCTTAGTACCTAAGATCGTTCCTACACTAACATTTAGATGTACTGAAATATGCTACAGTACTAAAAGAATACTAAGAGAATAGTAAATTCTCTGGATTACCAGTATCAGCTGACAAACATTTGAACAAGAAAAGTGGAAGAAGAGGGAGGAGAGAGAGCTAGAGAGAGTATACCTTTTGTAACGTTTTATGACATATACATGAGAACATAAATTGTACTTCTTACAGGGTAATGGTTGTTTTTCATTTCCAACGTTCTTGCTGCCATTCTTAGTAATAAATTCTATAATGGGTTCAGGTCGATCTTAAACTCTCTGTAATTAGAGGTATAAATTGTGTATCATCTTCCCAATTCTTGTATTCCTAAATTCTGTGAACAGGAATGTATACAATTGGAGTTATGCAACCCAGAGCAACAAAAAGAGCCTTTGAGCTATTGAGGGGCAAGCCTTGTCCTGTTAATTTTGACTTTTCTATGTCACTAAAATTCCTATGCTTGCTGTCTCTCTGTTGCCACAACAATCAGCAGCAGCATACTCCCTGCCTACAGAAAATGGAATCATGGGGATGAGGGGAACCCATGAAGAACAGGAAAATTCTGAAGGAAAGCCCTCCGGCTGGACACAGCTCAAACTGTGAGCAGGATCGATTGTTTCAACTTTCTGTCAGTAGCAGTATGAAGAAAAACTGGAGTTGGGAAATGGGAGGGAGAGAAAGTACTGGAAGGTTATGCATAGCTGTGCTTGGGTTTCATAATGATCTTGGTCTTATGACCCCTCGTGTTCACTCAGTGTGATCAAATCACTCAGGAGGACAGTAAAATTTTTTTCATTTTAAACTTTACCACCTTCAACAAATAAGCTTGAAGGTCATATCTCACACGTTACTGTCTAATGAGACTGTTTTCTTGTTATAGCAGTGGAACCAATAGAAATCATGCAAAGTTATTATCATGATTAATTTTGTGTTTAATATGAATTCTAAAGATTTTTTCAAAGCAGAATCTGTCAAAAAATATATTGAGGGTTTTAATAACATACAATTTGCTCCTAAGTAGTCCATAGAAACTGAGCAGTTTTGAAAACACCTCATTTGCCAGTACTTGGGAGGTTAGAGGGAGAGATCATGAGTTTGTACGCAACTTGACTATTTAGCGAGGACTTGTCTCAAAATCGAACCAAAACAAAAGATCTATTGTAGATATAAACACATAAAATCTTAATACTCATTTCTCTAATGAAAATACATACTTTATGCTTTTTTAATATATATGTTTTTCCATTTAAAAATCATAAAAAATTTTAATTTTATGCATTAAGAGATCCTGTCTCTCTTTTTGCTGGGGCAGACTCCTAGCTGGTCTGCTCCTGTGAAGACACCATATCCGGAACCTTCCTAGGGGAACAACTGTACTCAGGGCAACTGATAAGAACACTCCCCCACAAACCTATGCCCCAGAGCTGTAGCAGGGAACCGGAGCACTCAGGACCCATCACCAATCAAAACCCCATCCTCCTGAATACCACTCCCCTTCTGCCTTTTGCTCTGTCCTTCTGGCTGGGGCAGACTCCTAGATGATCTGTTCCCATGAAGATACAATATCCTGACGCATCCTAGAGGAACTTAGAGCAGTGGAGGAACCACTGTACTCAGAGCAGCAGAGGATTCACTGCACTCCCAGGAGCTCTAACTTGCCCAGGACCCGATCTCACAACACCCAGAGGAAGCTGGGCTCCCAGAAACTCTAACATGCCCAGGATCGTAGGATTTTAGAATTTCAGTAGCACCGTAAGTCCCAGGAGCTCTTTCACCCAGAATCATAGGATCACAGAGACAGCTGGACTCTGAGGAGTGCTGACAAAGCAAGAGAACAGGAGAGAAAAGCTCCAGAGACAGTGAGTGTAGATAACACTAAAAATAACCAGATGGGGAAAGGCAAGAACAAGAACTTAAGAAACAGAAAACAAGGTTACCTGGCATAATCAGAATTCAGTTCTCCCACCATAGCAAGTCCTGGATATCCCATCACAGTGGAAAAGCAAGAGTCAGATTTAAAATCACTTCTCATGATGATGATTAAGGACTTTAAGAAGGACATAAATAACTTCTTTAAAGAAATAAAAGAGAACACAGATAAACAGGTAGAAGCCCTTAAAGAAGAAACACAAAAAATCCCTTAAAGAATTACAAGAGAACACAAACAAACAGGTGAAGGAATTAAACAAAACCATCCAGGACCTAACAATGGAAGTAGAAATAATAAAGAAATCTCAAAGGGAGACTACCCTGGAGATAGAAAACCTAGGAAAGAGATCAGGAGCCATAGACAGAAGCATCACCAACAGAATACAAGAGATAGAAGACAGATTCTCAGGTGCAGAAGATACCATGGAAAACATTGACGAAACTGTCAAAGAAAATGCAAAATGCAAAAAGGTCCTAACCCAAAACATTCAAGAAATACAGGACACAATGAGAAGACCAAACCTAAGAATAATAGGTATAGATGAAAGTGATGATTCCCAACTTAAAAAGCCAGTAAATATGTTCAACAAAATTGTAGAAGAAAACTTCCTTAACCTAAAGAAAGATGCCCATAAACATACAAGAAGCCTACAGAACTCCAAATAGACTAGATCAGAAAAGAAATTTGCCCTGTGACATAATAATCAAAACACCAAATACACAAAACAAAGAAAGAATATTAAAAGCAGTAAGGGAAAAAAGTCAAGTAACTTATAGAGGCAGACATATAAGAGTTACACCAGACTTCTCACCAGAGACTATAAAAGCAGGAGAACCTAGACAGATGTCACACAGACCCTAAGAGCACACAAATGCCGCCCAGACTACTATACCCAGCAAAACTCTCAATTACCATTGATGGAGAAACCAAGATATTCCATGGCAAAACCAAATTTAAACAATATATTTCCACTAATCCAGCTCTACAAAGGATAAAAGATGGAAAATTCCAACAAGGGAAACTACAACCTAGAAAAGGCAAGAAAGTAATCTTCAAACAAACCCAAAAGAAGATAGCCACACAAACATAATTCTACCTCTAATAACAAAAATAACGGGAAACAACAATTATTTTTTCTTAATATCTCTTAACATTAGTGAACTCAATTCCCCAATAAAAAGACATAGACTAACAGACTGGATACATAAACAGGACCCAGAATTTTGCTGCATACAAGAAACCCACCTCAGTGACAAAAACAGACACTACCTCATAGTAAAATACTAGAAAACAATTTTCTAAGATAATAGTCCCAAGAAACAAGCTGGAGTAGCAATTCTAATATCAAATAAAATCGACATTCAATCAAAAATTATCAAAAAAAAAAAAAAGATAAGGAAGGACACTTCATACTGACCAAAGAAAAAAATCTACCAAGATGAAGTCTCAATTCTGAATATCTATGCAAATACAAGGGCACCCACATTCATAATAATAAAAAAAAAAAAACCTTACTAAAACTCAAAGCACACATTTCTCCTCACACAATAATAGTAGAGGAGTTCAACACCCCACTCTCAGAAATGGACAGATCATGGAAATAGAAACTAAAGAGAGACACAGTGAAACTAAGAGAAGCTATGAACCAAATGGATTTAATAGATATATATAGAACTAAACAAAAGAATATATCGCTTTCTAAACACCTCATGGTTCCTTCTCCAAAATAGACCATATAATTGGTCACAAAACAGGCCTCAACAGGTACAAAACGATTGAAATAATCCCTTGCATCCTATCAGATAACCACGGACTAAGGCTGGTCTTTAATAATGACAAAAACAATGGAAAGCCCACATACACACAGAAACTGAACAATGCTCTACTTAATGATAACTTGGTCAAGGAAGAAATAAAGAAAGAAATTAAAGACTTTTTAGAATTTATTGAAAATAAAGGCTTATCATGACAAAATTTATGGGACACAATGAAAACAGTGCTAAGAGGAAAACTTATAGCACTGAGTGCCTACAAAAACAAAATGGAGAGAGGATACATTAGCAGCTCGACAGCACACCTGAAAGCTCTAAAACAAAAAGAAGCAAATACACCCAAGAGGAGTAGATGGCAAGAAATAATCAAACTCAGGGCTGAAATCAACAAAGTAGAAACAACAAGAATTAAACAAAGTATCAACAAAACCAAGAGTTGGTTCTTTTAGAATATAAACAAGATAGATAAACCCTTAGCCAGACTAACCAGAGAGCACAGAGACAGTATTTAAATTAATAAAATCAGAACTGAAAGGGGAAACATAAGAACAGGAACTGAGGAAATTCAAAAACTCATCAGATCCTATTACAAAAGCCTATACTCAACAAAACTAAAAATTCTGGATGAAATGGACAATATTCTAGACAGATACCAGGTACAAAAGTTAAACGAGGGGCAGATAAACCATCTAAGCAGTCCCATAACCCCTAAAGAAATATCAGCAGTCATTAAAAGTCTCCCCACCAAAAAAGTCAAAGGCCAGATGGTTTTATTGCAGAATTCTATCAGACCTTCAAGGAAGACCTAATACTAATCCTTTTCAAATTGTTCCACAAAATAGAAACAGAAGGAACACTACCCAATTCATTCTATGAAGCCACAGTTACACTCATATCTAAACCACAGAAAGACCCAACAAAAAAAAAAAGAACTTCAGACCAATCTCCCTTATAAATATCAATGCAAAAATACCCAATAAAATTCTCCCAAACCAAATCCAAGAACACATCAAAACAATCATCAATCATGATCAAGTAGGCTTTATCCCAGGAATGCAGGGATGGTACAATTTACGGAAATCCATCAATGTAATCCAGTATATAAACAAACTCAGAGGGAATAAAAAACCACACAGTCATCTCACTAGATGCTGAGAAATCACTTGACAAAATTCAACATCCCTTCATGACAGAAGTCCTGAAAAAATCAGGAATTCAAGGCTCATACCTAAACATAATAAAAGCAATATACAGCAAACCAGTAGCCAACATCAAACTAAATGGAGAGAAACTTGAAGCAATTCCACCAAAATCAGGGACTAGACAAGGCTGCCCACTCTCTCCCTACCTATTCAATATAGTACTGGAAGTCCTAGCCAGAGCAATTAGACAACAAAAGGAAGTCCAAGAGATAAAAATAGGAAAGGAAGAAGTCAACATTTCACTATTTGCAGATGATATGATAGTTTACTTAAGTGACCCTAAAACTTCCACCAGAGAACTCCTAAACCTGATAAACAGCTTAAACAAAGTAGTGGGATATAAAATTAACTCAAACAAATCTGTAGCCTTCCTCTCTACTCAAAAGATAAACAGGCTGAGAAAGAAATTAGGGAAATGACACCCTTCATAATAGTCACTAATAATATAAAATACCTTGGTGTGAATCTAACCAAGCAAGTGAAAGATCTTTATGACAAGAACTTCAAGTCTCTGAAGAAAAAAATCAAAGATCTCAGAAGATGGAAAGATCTTCCATGCTCCTCTGGATTGGCAGGATTAATATAGTAAAAATGGCCATCTTGCTGAAAGTAATCTACAGATTCAATGTAATCTCCATCAAAATTCCAACACAATTCTTCATAGAAAATGAAAGAGCAATTTGCAAATTCATTTGGAATAACAACAACAACAACAACAACAACAACAAACAGAATATCAAGAACTATTCTCAACAATAAAAGAACTTCTGGGGGGAATCACCATCCCTGACCTCAAGCTGTATTACAGAGCAATAGTGATAAAAACTACATGGTATTGGTACATAGACAGGCAGAAAGATCAATGGAATAGAACTGAAGACCCAGAAACAAACCCACACACCTATGGTCACTTGATCATTGACAAAAAAGTTAAAACCAACCAGTGGGGAAAAAACAACATTTTCAACAAATGATGCTGGTTCAACTGGAGGTCAGCATGTAGAAGAATGCAAATTCATCCATTCTTATCTCCTTGTACAAAGCTTAAGTCCAAGTGGATAAAGGACCTTCACATAAAACCAGAAACAGTGAAACTAATAGAAGAGAAGGTGGGGAAAGAGCCTCAAATACCTAGGCACAGGGGAAAAGTTCCTGAACAGAACACCAATGGCTTATGCTCTAAGATCAAGAATTGACAAATGGGACCTCATAAAATTGCAAAGCTTCTGTAAGGCAAAGGACACTGTCAATAGGACAAAACGGCAACCAACAGATTGGGAAAAGATCTTTACCAATCCCACATCTGATAGAGGGCTAATATCCAATATATACAAAGAACTCAAGAAATTAGACTCCAGACAACCAAATAACCCTATTAAAAATGGGGTACAGAGCTCTACTGTAAGAGTTCTGCTGTAAGAGCAGCTGGTTTTTGTATCTAGCCACAAGGTCCTATCTCCTCGTTACCTCTTATCATCTGCTTTCCTTAAAAATGTTTTTCCTGCACCTTCCACCCATACTTGCCTTGTATGACAAAGTATTTCCCACCCACCACTTCTTATCATTTGCTTTCATTCCTTTTTGTAGATCCATAGACCCATTCCCTGTCTTCCAGACTTTAGTAAGGAGCTCAGAATGGCAGCCAAGTCTTACAAAGATGTCTCCGGTAGGAGGCCACCTTCCTGGAGCAAAACTACATGCAGCCATCTCCCAATCACCTTTAGAAGCATGTCTAACCTTGTCCTCTGCTCTCTTACTTTAACTGTAAGCACCCTCTCCCTTGACGACACAACATCCCCTCAGCCCCTTTTAAGGGCAGATCTGTGGACAGGTAAGAAGGAAGGTTTTCTCTGATGGCTTTCATTTTCTTAGCAAAGCTTGAGAGGTGATCATTTTTATAAAGTGACTGGCTAACTGAAGTTTTCGACATTTGAGCAGTATTATATTCCATCTCTAACCAACCAGCAAGCCTTATTAACTCACTTCAGCATTTTACTTGAATTCTACCACTTCAACTGACCTCCCCTGCTTATGCAGTGGTCTAAGACAGCATAGTATCTTTCTTGGATCTACCAAATCAGCCTCCGGCTAGTACACATATGTCCTTTGGGTTAGTTCCACATTGGCAAGTAGTATCTTCCAAAGCACAAATCCCAGCATGCTCTGAAATACACCTCACTCCCAGGGTACCTTTCTCTGAATAAAGATAGAAATCCTTACGATACCCCACTATGATTATCCTTCTTTTAATTCATTTTATGGGGTGTGTGTGTGCATGTGCATGCGCGTGCGTGTGCGCGTGCGCGTGCGCATGCATGTGTGTGTTCTGCATGCATACATGTGCCCATGGAAGTCAGAAGGATAGCAGATCCCTAGGAATGGTAGTTATAGGGGGTTGTGAGCCATATGACATAAGCCCTTGAATCTGAACTGTGGTCTTCTGGCAGAGCAGTAAACGCTCTAACTGCTGAGCCATTCCTCTAGTCCCTATGACTGACTTTTACTTGTGTCTTAGACCCACCTGGCAACATGCTTTCCATAGCTCGCTGAAGTAATGAGAATAACAACCTCTTTTCATTCTTTGAAACTGGCATGATTTAAGCTCAGGCACATCGGCGTCCATGCTTGATTTTGTTCACTGGTGTATCCTCAAGTTCTAGTCTCATAATCAGTACATATATAGTAGGTTCTCAATAAATGTCTGTCGAGTACATAAAAAATTTAGCTCACTACTCTTGAAGATGAGGGAGATGATTCAGAGTAGACTGTGACTCCACTCACAGTAGCTACCCAGCGCTCAGGGCTGTTCCTTAATCTAGACAACAATGAATTTCTTGATCCTTAAAACAGAAAGTTTTCACTTTGAGGTTTACCGTGTGCATGTGCGTGTGTGTAGTACCCAGATTCATTGTACTAGACTCTATGATCCTAGCTCTAGGTCTTCACTCAGATTCAGTGCCTTTGCAACCTACTCTGATTACTGAAGAGAAGAAGCCAAAACCACAGTCAGCAGTAATCTGGACTTTGCCATTGCATTTGTGACAGTGGTATTAATAAAGTAAAACTATATAAATAACCACTGATGTGAATCTTCATGTGAGGTCCACTGATTTTGAGAGAATCAGTGAGTGGCTCCTGACCAGAAGCGGGTGCTGGGTCATTGCAGAATCATAAAAATGAAGTGATTTGGAGACTAAACATTAGTACATTTTTTTGAGCAAGCCAGGAATCAGAAATAGGAAGCCAAACACAGCAAAGTCTAGTGCAAAGGACAAGGGCACAGCTATAGATCAGGAGTGGAGCCAGAGGCAAACTCCAGGGATGACTATGGGTTCGGTGATGCGAACATGGAAGAAGGCCTGTGAATAGTAATCTTTATGACAAGACTGTAGCAGGCAAGTGCCCAGAGACATGCCACGTTCGGTTGGCACACAATTAGAACACAGACTCCCCTTTCTGATTTCCTTTCTCATATATATTTTCTGGATATGAGAAAATTTATATTTTTATTTTGATTTCCCCGTTATATATTCCAGTCCCTTTAGACCATTCCTTCCTCAAACTCCTCCTACATTAATATATATTCCTGTCTAGACTCTGGATATTAGGAGGAAAGTGGGGTTTGTCTTTCTGGGTTTGGCTTATTTTGCCTAGCACAATGATCTCTAGTTCTAGTCATTTTCCTAGAAATGACATCATTTCATCTTTGTTTAGGGCTGAATAAACTCCCACTGTGTATCCATTCATCTCTTGAAAGACACCTAGGCTCATTTCTTACCTTAGCTATTGTGACTAGAGTAAAAATCAATATGTAAAAGGAGAGAGAGAGAGAGAGAGAGAGAGAGAGAGAGAGAGAGAGAGAGAGAGACTTTTTCCAAAGAGAATGTAAGAATGAGGAAACCCTGGGAAAATCTAACTCTGTTCTAACTGGTTCCCTAAAATCAGACCTTCCTCACATAGTCACTACAGAGTTCTGTGTAATATGGAGAGCTTCAGGCTGTCCATCCCCTCACTTCTAGAGCATTAAGTGTTCTAGATTGATTGTGGCCTTTCCTTATTGCCTGCTTGCATGGATTCAGCTCATGACTTCCCAACTGTCTACTGGCCTTTTCTCCAACACTGACTCCTCACATAGATAACATTTCAACCACTTGATCTCTGTACTTTTTCTTCAGTTAATCACTTGTGCCTAACTTGTGCTACTTTTTCTTCTAAACATTTCAGATAATTAATTAACCTACCCGATTCATTACCACTGCATCCAGTAAACTTCATTGCCTGGTCTACTACCTAACTTGTCCCAAACCTTCCCATAGTAACAAAAATGGGAACTATATTTATTTAAATACACAAATTATTTATTTGTGTATTTAATATTTGTGTATTAAACACAAGGCTTATTTAAATACACTCATTATTATCTGCAAATTTAGCTCTCATTTTCTATTTATCAGCTCGGATTTCACTAAATACATCTTAAGTTTCTAGAGGCATGGATCGATTCTATATCCATTCTTTAGTCCTTATAATATGACTATCTATTAAATATAAGTGAATTATAAATGAGGTAAGCATAAATATCGACATTTAATTTCAGTGAAGTCTTCATAGAAATGTTACATGCAACTAGAGCCCATTCAAATAAATTTAATAAATTTCTATATTGTCTTCACAAACATATTCTTTCAAAATGACATTTTAGGTTTGTTTTGGTTTGGTTTTGGTTTTGTTTTAGGAATGTGTGTTGGATTACAGCACAGAAATTATACAACTTGCAAGAGCCTCAGAAATTATTCAGTATATTACAGCATCTCAATGTTAGTGTTGATTCTAAAGTTTAGGGGCAAGCATAAAATCATCACACTATGTTTTGGATATTGTGTGTGCTCGTCTACAAACGTTTCATGCCTTGAGACCCTGACCTTAGTGTAGAAATATTGAAAGGTATGATTTTAAAAGATGAGACACAGTGAGAAATTCGAGGGTTAACTCAAAGTCCTTGGAAAAGCTTGTGACAGCCCTGGGCCTCCATGGCTTCCAGTTCTGTGATGTGATTTCTTGTTCCCACACATGTTGCTAGTACGACCCAATCAGCTATGCTGTGCTATAGCCAAGAGGGCTATCTTCATAGGTTAAACTGCCTGGAGGGTGGGGCTGTCTGGTCTCAAAAACTGTGAGCCATAAACCTCTTTCCTTTGAAAACTTAGCCTCCACTAGTCATTTCATCACAGTAATGAAATCTAACTAATATACACAACTTACTGGGGTAAGCTGAGGATGATGTCCCTGAACAATGACACTCAGGCAAACTCTGGAGACGAGAGCTAAGTAACTGTGTGAAAAGGAGGGTAGAGATGGAAGTGCTTGTTGAGTCTGGACAAATGAAAGGTGCTGGTTTGCCTGAGGTTAGGAAAAGGTGGCTTGACATAAGCAAGAGGTATCCAGTTTTGATAACTTCCCTAAGAAGTGTGGACTCTATCCTAAGAACAGTGAGAAGCAGAATATGGACTGGGGAGAGGGCTCGGCCGTTAAAGGTTAGGCTCGCAACTAGAACTATAAGTTGAGTCCACTTTAAAAACTCAATCTGGACTTTTGTTTCTTGTCAAAGCAAGGGGAGGAGGGCTGGTGTTGCTGTTCCTCCTAAAACAACAAGGGGAAAACAGATTTACAGGACAATGCCTTTCAGCACAAGGGGTATCAGACAATGAAGGACAGTGATATCCACCAGAAGAAAGACAAACAAATGAGTCAGGTGAAGCCATAATGCTATCAAAGTGTCTAGAAAAGTTTCTCTAGACTCTAGGGAGTAGAAATTGGGACTGAGAAGAGACGGAGTCTCTAGGCAAGTTAGGAAGACTAAAGCTGTTGGGGAAGTACGGTAGAGAAGAGCCTCCGAGATCCCAAGAGAATCTCTTGAATGTCCAGGTGAATTCCAGTCACTCATGTAAGGACAGTACCTGCGTGCAGGAGGGAAGGCTCATGACTAGAGCAAACAGCATTTGTAGGACACGTGAGGGCTGTCTGAATGCCTGCTCTCTGCAGTCAGAGGTGAACGCCTCTTCAGAAGATAACAAGGCAACAGACATATTTTGCCTCAGTTAGGTATGCTTCATGCCAGAACAAATATTGGTGTGGTTCTTTATAATATTTCTTTTTTTCTTTATTGCATTTTTAAAATTTATTCTTTAATCTTTTTTTTTTCATAGTCCAGACTTTATCTCCTTCCCGGTCCACACTCCGACTATTCTACATCCCACACCTCCTTGTTCCCTTCTCGCCCCTCCCCCCAGTCTCTGTCTCCAAGATGATGCCCCCCCCCCGCACCTCCCTGGGGCCCCAAATCTCACAAGGGTTAGGTGCGTCTTCTCTGCTGTACATGTGTTGAGGGCCTCATATCAGCTAGTGTGTGCTGCCTGGTTGGTAGTCCAGTGTCTGAGAGATCCGGGGGACCAGGTTAGTTGAGACTGCTGGTCTTCCTACAGGGTTGCCCTCCTCCTCAGCTTCAAGTCTCTCACCTCCCAGGTCTCTGGTACATTCTAGAGGGTCCCCCCACCTCCTACTTTCATTGAAATGGTGATAAAAAGAAACTTATATGCTAATCAAAGGGAAAGGGTGTTGATATAAAGAAAAACAATGAGAATTGGTTTCTTATCAGGAGCAATGTGAGCTACAGGACATAATAATAATATACTAAAAGTACTAAAATAACTCCCCCAACAACGTGGAGTACTTTACTTACTGAAAATAGCCCTCAAAAGCAAAAATGAATGAAGACTTTAGACATGCTTTAAAAGGTGAAAATTTTTCTAGGGAAAAGTAGTGGTTTTGTTGGAACAGGGAGGATTAGCTAGGATTTATTTCATAGCCATAACCTATTGGTAGAAATCTGTATAATTATTATCAAAATGAAGTTATAATTTCTTAATTGGTACAAAATTTACTTTGATTTCAAATTTAAGGTTTTCATTGGTACGAGCTTCTTATTGATATAAAAGTGAGATGAATATTGTTAGTATCATGGGCATTGTGCCTGTATAACACATTTAGGAATACAAGGCTTAGACCCAGTCCTTCTTTAACTTTTTAAACTGATTTGAAATGGTTAGCCTGTGAGTTAAGGGACTATAGCAAATTCATGGCTTTGAGTTTATTGTTAAGATGTTTTCTATATTTTATTTAGAAATAGCTAAGAGGAGTTAACAGACAACAGTCCAGATTGCCTTACATGGATAGTTGGTTTTCAAAACATCAGAAGTCCACAGAATTGATGTTACAAACATTTCTGTATTAATGTTCATTTTGATTAGAGTCCTGTCTGCTCCTGACAGCTTCCTGTCTTGGATTCTAAGAAGAAATTGAGCATCTTTGGAGTTGCTCCAGTTGTGATGAGACAGCCACTAGGCAAGAATTACCTCTTTCCATCTACAGACAAATTACTGTCCAGAAAAGGACACACTTGCAGAATAGTCGACTGATTATATCTGCCTAGACAGAGTAATCAGCCCTTAATGATTCTGCATCACTAAGGTCTGTCAGATGATTCTGGGCCAGAAGGCTGAAGATCAGATGCTCCAACGTTCTGTAGTATAGGGAGTGTCCAGGTGTTCAGCGGTCTCTATAAATTGGCTAAGTTTTAGAAGCTATGCTTGGTGCTTCCCATAATTTCAGTTAACTCAGTCATTCTGGATTTCGGACAGGGTTGAAAACTTATAGTCTCATAGCCAATCCTGGCTATTTACTTTGAGAGAAAAGATTTGAGTGGATGGTGTTCAGCTGACATTCATTCTAAAGCCAAGAAAAAAGCCAGGTTCAGAACTAAGTGTTTTAGTTAGGAGAGATAACAGAGGTTCTGGTTAGTCAACAAAATGATGGACTGGGTATTAGGACTATCTTGTACCTCAATGGTACAAATTGGTATAATTATGCTCTAATTGTATTTTGAGAGAAAAGTTTTATTTTAACAGGAAGGGTGATATGTAAGAGGAGCTAAGGTGGGAGGAGTACTGAGAGGAAGAGGAAAAGTAAGGAGAGGAGGAGAAGGAGAGGAGAAGCTAGGTGATGAGAGAGAGAAAGAGAGAGAAAGAGGGAAGAGGGGACATGGAGGCAGATGTTCACGTGTCTCCACCAGTCAAAGATAGTTTGTATATCTAGGTTGGGTAATGGGTTACACCTCTGATTGAGCATTACCAAACTTATAAAGCCTTGATTAACATTTTTAAAAAATTGTATAAAAGCAAAAAGGAAAAGGGGGCATGGGATAGGGGTTTTCTAGGGAGGGGAAATGAGGAAAGGGGATGGCATCTGAAATGTAAATAAAATATCCAATAAAAAATAAATTTAAAAAAAGGTGAAAAAATCCATCACCAACAGATGCATACTAAATGAAATGGTGGAGGGAGCCTTTCAGCAAAATTAACAATGATTAATATTTCATTATTAATATTTTAGTAATGCATAATTAATAAATACTAATAATAACAAGGCTTAGTGGATCTTAACATTGATATAGAGAAATGGAAACCAGAATGATATAAAGAAATGGTGATCAGAAGTGGCCACCAGATGGATAAATAGAAAGAGGTCTTTCTTTATTCAGCTGTTTTTAAAAAGCAATGAAGATAACTAACTTTCTTTGAGACAATATCTTTTGGGGGAGAAGAGAGGTTAATAAATGTGTGTCTCTCTCCGTGTGTGTGTGTGTGTGTGTGTGTGTGTGTGTGTGTGTGTGTGCAAGCATGTACTTACCATGTTGTTCAGTAGATAAATAGGGTATTTGCACCAAACCCAGAAAAAACTGAGTTTAATCCCAACACTCACACAGTAGATATAGAGAACAGACTTTTGCAAGTTGTCCTCTGACCTCTACACACAAGCCACGGCATGCACACACACAAAATAAATAAATAGATAAATAAATAAATTTAATTTTAAAATGTAATGAAATTGTTGTTCCAAAAGAAAGGAAAGAAAGAGAAAGGGGGAAACACGTGAAGCAAACAAACAAGAAAGGATCACAGTATTAAGCCAAGATACTAATAAGTGCATTAAATGGCAATGGTGTAATTGCTGTCATTTGAAATCTTCAAAATAAAAAGAAAATTCAATATAAAAGCCAAAGATTTGGGCTGGAGAGGTAGCTCACTGGCTAAGTGCATGTTCTAGTCCTCCAGAAGCTGTGAATTTGACTCCCAGCACCCACATCAGGTAGCAACTGCTCTGGGGGATCGGATGTCTCTGGCCTTTCAGTACACCCATGCTCATGTATACATACTCACACAGAGACAAACACATATCCATAGTTAAGGCTTTAATAAAAACCCATAGAGAGTTAATAGATACAAATGTTAGAGAAAAAAAAAAACAACTAGTAACGAAAAGAAAGTTGGAATATTACTTTACGATAAAATAATATGTATTTCAAAGCAAATGATAGTACCAGAGATAAGGGACTTCTGCTAGATAATCAATGCAATTTATCAGACTAAGAAAGAAAAAAAAAAGAAAAGTAAGACTATCTGAATAAATACAGAAAAGGGTATTTAAAGATACAAAACTTGTATTATATAGAAGCTCTTGGAAAACCAGGAACAAAAGGGAATACCCCTATTTTTAGGAATATCATATTCTGCATCTCATTTTCAGATATGATTGTTCTGATCTGAAGATGGGAGAGTTGCTTTTAGCACTATTTTTGAAGAAACTCCTTAAATCTCTCTTCATCTGAACAGATTCACAGATTAAATATAAAATACATAGTTTGTTGTGATTTTTATTTAAGCACCTTCCTCCCTCTTGCTCCCTCCCTCCTTTTCTTCCCCTCCCCTCTCCCTTCCTTTCCCACTTCTCTCTACAGCTAAAAGCATGCAGTTCTTCCCAGACATCTGCATTCCCCCTCTTCACTGTTGCTATGTGTTTTGCCCAAACCCTGTAGCTCAGTAGCTTTCTCTTTCTTGACAGCTACAGTGCTCATTTAAATAAAGATTGATGATCACCCACTGATGTTACAGGAATTTCTGTTTCCATGAATATACTGATAGCAGATAACCAACCACAACTCCCAGTTTTAACTGCATTTGTTCATCACATACATGTGTGTTTGTGCATCATATCTCGTGCATAGGTCAGAGCTCCACTTTCAGGAGTCTGTTCTCTCTGCCCACCATTTGAGTTTAAGATCAGGAAGGAGCTGGTAAATTTAGGTCCTCTCCAAAGCATGCCCTTAAGACTCTTCTACTTCCATTGCTAGAACATTTAGTCAGAAAACTTCCTGCCAAATCTCATTCTGAGATCCTTTGCCTTTTACATGGCACGTGATTTTGCTGAAAGGTGACCATGCTATACTGAGTCAGAGGAACTGCAGACAGGCAGTGGGAGGAGACACGTTTCTACAGTCTTATGACCCAGTCCCAGCTGTTAGTGAGCCTATGAACTAGCACTATGAGCTCTCAGTGCTTTATCCTAAACAACCCCTAGGCAGATATCCATTTCCCTCTACCACTAGAGTAGAAGCTGCTTTACTTTGAGGAAATCCCAACAAGTTAGGTCATTTCTCCTGAGGGCAGGTCAGGAAGCTCTGACAAACAAACACATGCCCCTCCCAACCCACAAAGGGAAGAAGGATGTTCTCTGCTATTCAGCATGAGGAGTTGGTAGTCTTTAGAGTGGATAATTTGGACCCTCTCCCCAGTCATTGTACCCCTGTGAGATCTGAATTCTCTGGCTTGTCCAGGCTGTGTCTCCAGGAAGCTCATGGGTTGCAGTTGAGGTTTTCCTAACCAAGCACTGCGTCTCACAGATCACACTGCTCTCCACTTTTAGAGTTCTCTATGTCTACCAGTCTGTCTCACTAATCTTGGGGCTATAGTTCTCTCTGTGAACTCACAACTCTGACCATCTAAAAATTGTTCTGTTACTAGAAAAGGCCTTTTCCTTGTTACTAGCACAGAGTGGCATCTTCTAAGCTTCATACGTGCTACAGAAACCCTACCTGACTACTTCTTCCTCCTCTTCCTCCTCTTCCTCCTCCTCCTCCTCCTCCTCCTCCTCCTCCTCCTCCTCCTCCTCCTCCTCTTCATCCTTCTTCTCCTCCTCCTTTTTTTCTTCTTCTTCTTCAGTTTGTTTTTTTTTGATATTTTTTATTGAATATTTTATTTACATTTCAAATGTTATCCCCTTACCCCATACCACCCCCCCACCCAGGAACCCACTATCCCATCACTCCTCCTCCTGCTTCTACGAGGATGTGCCCCCACCTACCCCCCCTCACTCCCACCTCTCCACCATTGAATTACTCCACACTCTGCGTCTAGCCTTCATGGGACCAAGGATCTCCTTTCCCACCTATGCCCTACAAGGCCATTCTCCCCTACATATACAGCTGGAGCCATAGGTCCATCCCTATGTGCTCCCAGGCTGGTGGTTTAGACCCTAGGGAGCTCTGGATGTTTGGTATTGTTGCTCTCCTCATGGGGCCGCAAACCCTTTCAGCTCCTTTAGTCTTCTCTCTCACTCCTCCATTGGGACCCTCACAATCAGTTCAATGGTTAGCTGTGAGCATCCACCTCTAAATATGTTAGACTCTGGCAGACCTCTAAGGAGAAAGCTATATCAGGCTCCTGTCAGCATGCAATTCCAGACATCCACATCAGCGTCTACCTTTGGTGACTGCACATGGGATGGATACCCAGGTGGAATAGTCTCCAGAAGGCACCTCCTTCAGTTTCTGTCCCACACTTTGTCTCCATATTTGCTCCCTTGAGTATTTTGTTACTCCTTCTAAGAAGGACTGAAGCACTCACACTTGTTCTTCCTTCTTCATGAGCTCATGTGGTCTGGGAGTTGAATCTTGGGTATTTCAAGCTTCTGGCCTAATATCCAATTATCAGTGAATGAATACCATGTGTGTTCTTTTGTGATTGGGTTACCTCACTCAGGATGATGTTTTCTAGTTCCATACAGTTACCTAAGAATTTATAGATATCATTGTTTTTAATAGCTGAGTAATATTCCATTGTGTACATGTACCACATTTTTTTGTATCCATTCTTCTGTTGAAGGGCATCTGGGTTTTTTCCAGCTACTGGTTATTATAAATAAGGCTGCTATGAACATAGTGAAGCATATGTCCTTGTTATATGTTGGAGCATCTTCTGGACATATGCCCCAGAGTGGTATAGCTGGGTGCTCAGGTAATGCTAAGTCCAATTTTCTAAGGAACCGCCAGACTGATTTCCAGAGTGGATGTACCAGTTTGCAATCCCACCAACAATGGAGGAGTGTTCCTCTTTCTCCATATCCTCATCAGCATCTACTATCACCTGAGTTTTTGATCTTAGCCATTCTGACTGGTGTGAGGTGGTATCTCAGGGTTGTTTTGATTTGCATTTCCCTGATGACTAAGGATATTGGACATTTCTTTAGGTGCTTCTTGGCCATTCGAGTTTCTTCAGTTGAGAATTCTTTGTTTAGCTCTGTATCCCATTTTTAATATGGTTATTTGATTATCTGGAGTCTAATTTCTTGAGTTCTTTGTATATATTGGATATTAGCCCTCTATCAGATGTGGGATTGGTAAAGATCTTTTCCCAATCTGTTGGTTGCTGTTTTGTCCTATTGACAGTGTCCTTTGCCTTACAGAAGCTTTGCAATTTTATGAGGTCCCATTTGTCAATTCTTGATCTTAGAGCATAAGCCATTGGTGTTCTGTTCAGGAACTTTTCCCCTGTGCCTAGGTATTTGAGGCTCTTCCCCACCTTCTCTTCTATTAGTTTCACTGTATTTGGTTTTATGTGAAGGTCCTTTATGCATTTGGACTTAAGCTTTGTACAAGGAGATAAGAATGGATTAATTTGCATTCTTCTACATGCTGACTTCCAGTTGAACCAGCACCATTTGTTGAAAATGCTGACCTTTTTCCACTGGATGGTTTTAACTTTTTTGTCAAAGATCAAGTGACCAAAGGTGTGTGGGTTTGTTTCTGGATCTTCAATTCTATTCCATTGATCTTCCTGCCTGTCTCTGTACCAATACCATGTAGTTTTTATCACTATTGCTCTGTAATACAGCCTGAGGTCAGGGATGGTGATTTCCCCAGAAGTTCTTTTATTGTTGAGAATAGTTCTTGATATTCTGGGTATTTGTTATTCCAAATGAATTTGAGGATTGCTCTTTCTATCTCTATGAAGAATTGATTTGGAATTTTGGTGGAGATTGCATTGACTCTGTAGATTGCTTTTGGCAAGATGGCCATTTTTACTATATTAATCCTGCCAATCTATGAGCATGAGAGATCTTCCAATCTTCTGAGATCTTCTTCCATTTCTTTCTTCAGAGACTTGAAGTTCTTGTCATAAAGATCTTTCATTTGCTTGGTAGATTTATACCAAGGTATTTAATATATTATTAGTGACTTTTGTGAAGGGTGTCATTTCCCTAATTTCTTTCTCAGCCTATTTATTCTTTGAGTAAAGGAAGGCTACTGATTTGTTTGATTTGATTTTATATCCAGCCACTTTGCTTAAGTTGTTTATCAGGTTTAGGAGGTCTCTGGTGGAAGTTTTAGGGTCACTTAAGTAAACTATCATATCATCTACAAATGGTGATAGTTTGACTTTTTCCTTTACTATTTGCATCCCTTTGACTTCCTTTTGTTGTCTAATTGCTCTGGCTAGGACTTCCAGCACTATATTGAATAGGTAGGGAGAGAGTGGGCAGCCTTGTCTAGTTCCTGATTTTGGTGGGATTGCTTCAAGTTTCTCTACATTTAGTTTGATGTTGGCTACTGGTTTGCTGTATATTGCTTTTATTATGTTTAGGTATGAGCCTTGAATTCCTAATCTTTCCAAGACTTTTACCATGAAGGGATGTTGAATTTTATCAAATGCTTTTTCAGTATCTAGTGAGATGATCATGTGGTTTTTTTCTTTGAGTTTGTTTACATAGTAAATTATGTTGATGGGTTTCCATATATTGTACCATCCCTGCATTCCTGGGATAAAGCCTACTTGATCATGATGGATGATTGTTTTGATGTGTTCTTGGATTTGGTTTGCGAGAATTTTATTGAGCATTTTTGCATCAATATTCATAAGGGAGATTGGTCTGAAGTTCTCTTTCTTTGTTGGGTCTTTGTGAGGTTTAGGTATGAGTGTGATTATAGCTTCATAGAACGAATTGGGTAGTGTTCCTTCTGTTTCTATTTTGTGGAATAGTTTGAAGAGAATTGGTATTAGGTCTTCCTTGATAGTCTGATAGAATTCTGCATTAAAACCATCTGGTCCTGGGCTTTTTTTGGTGGGGAGACTTTTAATGACTGCTGCTATTTCTTTAGGGGTTATGGGACTGTTTAGATGGTTTATCTGCCCCTTATTTAATTTTGGTACCTAGTATTTGTCTAGAATATTGTCCATTTCATCCAGAATTTCCAGTTTTGTTGAGTATAGGCCTTTGAAGTAGGATATGATGATTTTTTAAATTTCCTCAGTTTCTGTTGTTATATCTCCCCTTTCAGTTCTGATTTTATTAACTTGGATACTATTTCTGTTCTTTCTGGTTAGTCTGGCTAAGGTTTATCTATCTTGTTGATTTTCTCAACAAACCAACTCTTGGTTTTGTTGATATTTTGTATAGTTCTTTCTGTTTCAACTTGGTTGATTTCAGCCCTGAGTTTGATTATTTCCTGCCATCTTCTCCTCTCGGGTGTATTTGCTTCCTTTTGTTCTAAAGCTTTCAGGTGTGCTATCAAGCTGCTAGTGTATGCTCTCTCCAGTTTCTTTTTTAGGCACTTAGAGCTATGATTTTTCCTCTTAGCACTGCTTTCATGGAGTCCCACAAGTTTTGGTATGATGTGTCCTCATTTTCATTAAATTCTAAAAAGTCTTTAATTTCTTCCTTGACCATGTTATCATTGAGTAGAGCATTGTTCAGTTTCTGTGTATATGTGGCCTTTCCATTGTTTTTGTCATTATTAAAGACCAGCCTTCGTTTGTTGTGATCTGATAGGATGCACGGGATTATTTCAATATTTTTGTATCTGTTGAGGCCTGTTTTGTGACCAATTATATTGTCTATTTTGGAGAAGGAACCATGAGGTGTTTAGAAAAAGATATATTTTTTTGTTTTAGGATGAAATGCTATATAGATACCTGTTAAATCCATTTGGTTCATAACTTCTGTTAATTTCATTGAGTCTCTGTTTAGTGTCTGTTTCCATGATCTGTTCATTGCTGAGTGTGGGGTGTTGAATCCCCCACTATTATTGTGTGAGGTGGAATGTGTGCTTTGAGCTTTAGTAAAGTTTCTTTTATGAATGTGAGTGCCCTACATTTGGAGCATAAATATTCAGAATTGAGAGCTCATCTTGGTAGATTTTTCCTTTGATGAGTATGAAATGTCCTTCCTTATCTTTTTGGATTGCTTTTGGCTGAAAGTCGATTTTATTTGATATTAGAATGGCTACTCCAGCGTGTTTCTTGGGACCATTTGCTTGGAAAATTGTTTTCCATCCTTTTACTCTGAGGTAGTGTCTGTCTTTGTCACTGAGGTGGGTGTCCTATATGCAGCAAAATTCTGGGTTCTATTTATGAATCTAGTCTGATAGTCTATGTTTTTTATTGGAGAACTGAGTCCATTGATACTAAGAGATATTAAGGAAAAATGATTGTTGCTTCCTGTTATTTTTGTTATTAGAGATGGAATTACGTTTGTGTACTTATCTTCTTTTAGGGTTGTTGGAAGATTACTTCCTTGCTTTTTCTAGGATGTAGTTTCCCTCCTTGTGTTGGAGTTTTCTATCAGTTATCCTTTGAAATTCTGTATTTGTAGGAAGATATTATGTAAATTTGGTTTTGTTGTGGAATATCTTGGTTTCTCCATCTATAGTGATTGAGAGTTTTGCTGGGTATAGTAGTCTGGGCTGCCATTTGTGTTCTCTTAGAGTCTGTATGACATCTGTCCAGTATCTTCTGGCTTTTTATAGTCTCTGGTGAGAAGTCTGGTGTAATTCTTATAGGTCTATCTTTATATGTTACTTTATCTTTTTCCCTTACTGTTTTTAGTATTTTTTTCTTTGTTTTGTACATTTGATGTTTTGATTATTATGTGACAGGAGGTATTTCTTTTCTGGTCTAGTCTATTTGGAGTTCTGTAGGCTTCTTGAATATTCATGGACATCTCTTTCTTTTGGTTAGGGAAGTTTTCCTCTATAATTTTGTTCAAGATATTTACTGGCCCTTTAAGTTGGGAATTTTCACCCTCGTCTATACCTATTATCCTTAGGTTTGGTTTTCTCATTGTGTCCTGGATTTCCTGGATGCTTTGGGTAAGGAGCTTTTTGCATTTTGCATTTTCTTTGACAGTTGTGTCAATGTTTTCCATGGTATCTTCTGCACATTGAGATTCTCTCTTTTATCTCTTGTATTCTGTTGGCTTACATCTATGGCTCCTGATGTCTTTCCTAAGTTTTCTATCTCCAGGGTAGTCTCCCTTTGAGATTTCTTTACTATTTCTACTTCCATTTTTAGATCCTAGATGGTTTTGTTTAATTCCTTCACCTGTTTGGTTGTGTTCTCTTGTAATTCTTTAAAGGATTTTTGTGTTTCCTCTTTAAGGGCATCTACCTGTTTACCTGTGCTCTCCTCTATTTCTTTAAGGGAGTTATTTATGTCCTCCTTGACATCCTCTATCATCATCATGAGAAGTGATTTTAATTCTGATTCCTGCTTTTCTGGTGTGATAGAGTGTCCAGGGCTTGCTATGGTGGGAGAACTGGGTTCTGATGATGCCAAGTAACGTTGGTTTCTGTTGCTTATGTTCTTGCTCTTGCCTTTTGCCATCTGGTTAACTCTAGTGCTACCTCCACTCACTGTCTCTGACTGGAGCCTGTCTTTCCAGTTATCTTCCTTGTGTCAGAACTCCTCAGGATCCAGATGTCTCTGTGATCCTGTGATTCTGAGCTCCCAGGTGGAAGAACTCCTGGGACTCAGGCCACCTCTAGGATCCTGAAATCCTGTTGCTCTGCATGAGTGATTCCTCTAGGATGTCTCAGGATATGGTATTGTCAAGAGAGCAGACCAGCTAGGTGTCTGCCCCAGCCAAAAGAAGCAAGCAAGGATTGGAAAGGAAGTCCTACCTGACTTCTTAAACTATTGTTTTGTATGAAGATGCAGTCTTGCTTGTGTTTCATTTTCTTGGTTAAATTGTATACTGTAAATACCTGCCTATACGTGGGGCTCCAGGAGATATCTGGCCAGTTTCTTGTGTGAATTTCAGAGGATGAACTCTGAAAAGTCCCTGGATTCTGGGGCCACAGAGATGGTTCATAGTCTAATCTGTTCCAAATCTGCACCCTGAAAATGTTTCTCTTGACAGTCAGTTCAAAAGTTACAAAATTCAGGAACACACACATCTATGGACAGGAGTCTATGCAATACCCACTTTAAGTCTTGCAAAGGACAGGCATTGCTAAACCAGCATAAAATAGAATACAAAACATAACTGTGGGTAGATCATTTGCACACTGAGCAAAGATTTCAACATGCATTATCTTGTTGCCCATTACCCTTGTAGTATTTTTCTTTTAATTCTGGTTATCCACTAATCTCTAAGTTTTTCCATGTATTTATTCTTTCTTTATTTAACAGAGGGCATGTAGAAAAGCAATACTGATTACAATTTTGGACTAAATAGAATTTTGTGCCAAAGAAAATTTAGCCTAAAAATAACAGAGGTAATGAATCTGAGCATGGTGGCACTTCCCTACAATCCCTGCAGTTTAGAAATGGAGGTCAGAGGGTTGTGAGTTTGAGGCCAGCCTGGGCTATATAACAATACTTACTTGAATAGTTTATGCAGCAATTCTACCATTCAGAAGTGCTCAGTAGTTAATGACTAGGGATTGGAGTGTCAGTCTCTAGACCTCAGCATAATGAGTTTAACTTGGCTGTAGTTCTAGAACAGTGAAGTAAGAAAATTATCTATGTTACAAAATAGTGACTAGAAGGTAAAGGGAAGCATAAAACATGAGTGACAGGAGAGATTGAGGAAAAGAAGATTGAAGTCATTGATGAGTAAATTTGAGAGAGAGAGAGAGAGAGGCCATCTCAGCATCTAAGATCCTTAGCACCTCCCACAAGGCCTGTGGGATTTATTTTCTTCCATCTTTCCAGATTCATCCTGTAAACATTTCCACTCATTTCCATATTTTTGCTTACGTTTTCCATGTCTGTAGCTTAGTATCAAGTATTCATTCATTTATTAGTCCTGGTGCTGGAATTCAATTTCAGTACTTCTTGAGTCTTGGTAAAAAACTTTACCATGGAGCCACATCTCGGGCTCTTTTTCTTAGCATGTTTTTAAAACATGTATGTATGTATGTATGTATGTATGTATTCATTCATGTGTTCATTCATTCATGGGCAGCTACATATAACAGCACGTGGATAATGGTCAGGGACAACTTGTAAAAGTCAGTTCTCTCCTCCTACCTTGACAATCCTGGAGATTAAACTCAGGTCTTCAGGGTTGGTGGTAACCAACTTTACTTTCACTACCTCCTATGCCTCCTTTTCAAAGATATTTTGCATAATGCTCCTTTGTCTAAATATATTCTTTGCCCTCTCCCTCTGCCCTAAGAACTCCCTATTATAGAGCTCTATTCAAAGAAGGGTCTATTGTTGACATATCTTGCAACCTAGTCAACCATCAAAGTGGGATTTTTTTTCCCCCCGTCCTACCTCAAGGAAGTCCCACTTTCCCAAACAAGAGTTCCCAGGTCAGATTTACAGCAGGTTTGTACCTGCCTCTGAGTGCACCAGTACTTCTTTCAAAGTGTGAGGACTATGTTTGTTTTGCTCACCATTTTCTCACCTAATGCAGTGCCTGGTGCACTAGCGGGTTTCATCTTCATGTTGGATAAAATGTTCATTTATATCTTAAATTCTTAAATTTTAAAAATCAACAAAAATGTAAAAAATAATCAAAACAATAGAAATAAGTGAATATGACTAGAGTAAATTGTGAGGACTTATATAAAGCACACCTGTATAAAGCATCTGGTCACCTCGAAAGAGCATCAGGACAGTATAGCATGGTCATCTGTCATACCTGGCTATAGAACAGAATTCATCGAAGTAAATTGACATAACCATCACTTTTCTTTATATATTTTAGATGACAGTTGTGCAAAATGACAAAAATACATTCATTATTGTTTTAAAATACATTGGTGGACATTTTGTTGTTTGAATACTCAAAAAAACCTATACAAATGTCTGTATAAAAATGTCAACAGTGGCTACCTGTAATTGATATTTTTGTGTGGATTTTGTACTTCTTAATATTCTATAATGAATATATTTTGGTTTTTGTTGTTGTTGTTCAGATGAGAAGTCGGATGGGGGTATGGACTGTAAAAGTGGAGTAGCCTGGGTGAGCAGAAGTAGGACTGACTACTCCAACAGTTTAGGTGAAATATGAAGTTGTCATAAAAGGCAGTGGCTATGAGTACAAAAATGTAACTCAATATAGAGAGAAGGGGGCGGTGGAGTCTTAGTTAGGATTGCTACTGCCTTGGTAAAACACAGAAATGACCAAAGAAACTTGTGAAGGAAAGGGTTTTTGGTTTTTTTTTTTTTTTTGGTTTATGCTTCCACAGCACAGTTCATCACTGAAGGAAGTCAAGACAGGGACTTAAATTGGGCAGGAACCTACAGGCAGGAACTGATAGCTTCTACATGGAGGGGTACTGCTTACTGGCTTTGCTTCCACTGCTTGCTCAGCCTGCTTTCTTATGGAACCCAGAACAACCAGCCCATGGGGCAGCCCCACCCACAATGGGCTGGGCCCTCATCCATCAGAAATTAAGAAAATGCTTAACAGTCAGATCTTATGGAGGCATTTTTTTTCAATTGAGGTTCCCTCCTTTCAAATGACCCTAGCTTTTGTCAAGTTGACAATAAAACTAGGTAGAACAGGGTGGGTATGAGTATCCTTGAGTATGTTTAGGTTGTACTGAAAGCTCAGAAAATATTAGCTTACACATTCTAGTATTCATTGGTAGTTCTGAATCTTAATGGGGTTAGGAATAAAGGCTGTAGAATCATTAGTCTTAAGCATGATTGGTGGACCTAAAAATATAGAGAGAGGCAAAGTAAAAGTAGGGAATAGGTGTGAGCTAATGTGAAACTCCTGAAGTTTGAGCCCTGAGCTATGCAGAAGAAAGACTTAGTAAGAGTGATTAGAGAGATTAATAGTCCAGTGTTTATGATGGGAAATGAAAATGGTCAATGATACTAGTGGGAAAAGAACCTTGTTGAGGTCTTGCTCTCTGTAAAAGAACCATGATCTATCCCTGGTCTCTTTCTACATTTGCAGAGGCAAGTGAGTAGAATAATTACTAAATCTGTGAAGAATGTGTGATTTAAGCTGTTTCTAATCATGTACTAAGGCTTGATGTACTAAGCGATCAAATTCTTTCATTCCTTCCTCCAGTCTTTGTCAAGCATTGCTGGGGGCTGGAGGTATAAATTTCCCACATTCTCAGAGGCAACATAATTGAATATATATATATATATATATATATATATATATATATATATATATATATATATATAATTGTATATACATATAAATACAATTATATACATATATAAGATTATATATGCATATAATTACTTGAATGTTTTAGAAGTCATTTTTAGTTGTTTCTATGTGTTTTCCAGAGGCATTTGTAATTACAGTTGGTCATGAGCCACCTAACATGGGCACTGAGATTTGAATTCAGTTTCTGTACAAGAGCAATGTGATCTTAACTATTGAGCCACTTCTCCAGCCCTGTTTTAATATTCTTACTCGTGATGAATATGCTATATCAGGCAATTTCCTCCTATCATTAATATGGTGATATTTTTGGCCTTCATTTGTACTCCTCCCCCCACCCAAACCACTTGGAAATTAGGCAAAAGAAGGGAATTCTTATACTGGGACTTCCTTGGAAACTTTAATAATAGATATTTAGTACTCAAAGCATCAGGTAAAGTGGGAGCTCAAATGAAGTTGTGTGTGGTGGTGCATGTCTGCAATCTGAGCACTCTGGACGTTGAGGCAGGATTAGCCTCTCAAACTGTCTCTTCAGATTCTGATACAGCAACAAATGGTTTCAAGACCACGTGGTATTTCACTGGTCTCAAGATGGTGGACATGAGCTCAGTAGGACTCCCATTAGGCCTGAAAACAAGCATACTACCAACACTCACACTTTAATTCCTAGAATTCAATCACCTGGACACTATCTCTTGAAAACATGTGAGGTTTAATTGATCAGTGTGCCTAATAAATGGCCAGACAGTCTTGGCTACAAGGTTGACAAAGGGAGAAAATATTTAAAAATTTACAAAATAACAAATATTCAAAAATAGATACAAATCATCCCAGGAGACTTGACTATTCTAATAGTTTGGTTTTATCTGACAAGTCCCGAAAAGATTATCTTTTATTTCTGTACAGTAAAGCAAGAACTATTTTTTCAAATAATGAAGTTGCTCTAGAGTGCATTCATACATAAAGAACATGACTATGAAGGAATGAACCTGAGTAAGTTACAAAAGGGAGCCAAACTTTGTGAAGGACTGAAATCAGAAAAACAAAAACCAGGCCAAAGAGAGACACTGGAACAAGAATATAGTTGGAGAGTTGACCTTTCATAAGAGCAAGGAGTTTTGTCATTCTCTCCATACTGAGAAAAGATCAGCCCAGTTCTAGCATTTGGAAAATTGTAGGAATTTGTAATCAGTGACTTCAGTCTTGTGAAATTCGAAGTCAGTCATATAATGAAAGGGAGTTGGCATTCAAAGATTGCAAAAGGTATTCAGGTGGAAAGTGAGACAAAGGTGCTGAAGACTATAGAAAATGGACAAGATCCCACTGAAACCATATAGTCCAAATCTATGGTCACAAGATACATAATGCACTGTTCTGTACTATATTGTATACAGGAACTCAGCAAATAGGCAGAGTAGCACTTTGTATATTTACTATTGTATACAATAAACAGAGAAGCCCCTGGAAACACAGACTCTGATTTCATAGATAACACACAGTAGGCACATAATGAATTTTTGCTTGAATGAATTGATTTAGTCATCACCAATTCTTCTGTGGTACTCTGTAGCGTACTGGCAACTGCCCACATTTCATATGGTATGCCAGTACTAAAAAGAAAATGAAAAAAAAAAAATGGGCACCCAGCTAAACTTAGAAGTCTTAAAATGGCAACTCTGTCAGTTGAAGCACTTTTTTATCTTGTGCCAGTACATCTGTCTTCGATGTTTGTTTCATTTTCCTTATGCCACTACTCGTACTAGACCAGAAATGGCTAATTCTGAGTTAAATAAGCTACATAAACATGACGCGGTGGTGTACAGACCTATATAATCTCAGGAAGATCGCCACTTCAAGGCTAGCCTGGGATACACTGGAGACTTTGTTTCAAGAAGAAAGCTACATTTCAATCTGTCTGCGAGTTCTCCAGGTACTTAAAATTATCCCAGAATCCAGACCGAGAAATGCATACAATGCTGGCACAGCTCCCACATCCACCCCTTCCTAAGTGTATAGCCTTAAACTTCACTAGATTCAGCTCACGCATATCACAAAGGTGTAAAAGTCAGGTTTGGGAAGTCTGTGATCCGAGACTCAAACTCTGGCAAGAGTTTTAAAAGTGAGGACGTGATCGCTCCAAGGTATGGTTGAGGTGAAACTGTTTTCTTTTGGACCTGACAAGGAGTCTCTCTCCTTTCACGAAGTTATCTCTGAAGAGCCAAAGCTTAGGCGGTGGAGAAAATGGCCAGGCAGGAAAGTCTGTCCAGGAGGTCCGGGGCGAGGCCCCACCTCCCGGATCTGGGGGGCCAGACCTCCCGCTCGCACAGCTGCCCCGCGCTCCCGCGCTCGCCTCCCACTCAGCCCGAGCCCACTGCTCTCCATCCCACTGCCTCCGCTTCCTTGCAACCCCCGCACGCTCTCGGGGGACCCACTCTCGGCCCTGGAGTCTGCACTTTGGAGAGGCAGGCAGCGATCCGCGCGCGGCCGCCGGGGCGCCAGCTGATGGCGTCACCCGCGCTTCCGCCTGCGGCTGCGTTCTAATCAGAAGCCAGGAAGGAAGGAGGGAGGGCTGCAGGGTTGTGTGTGGGGGAAGTAGCGCGGAGAAGACAGGCCGTCCCGGCGCTCGCCCGCCCGCCCGCCCGCGGCCCCTGCTTGCGGTCCCCGCTCAGACTCGGTGTCCCCAGCGGGAGCCACTGCAGGCGCACTTCTCCATCCAGACGCCTGCTCGGCTTTCCCGGGCACGGCGTTCGCGCTCCGTCTCGCCCCCCCTCGTCTCCTCCCGCTCGCTCCCTCCCTCCTTCTCTCCCTCCCATCGCAAGCTCCCCGCCCTTAGTATCGCGAGACGAGGTGAGAGCTGGCGAAGCGGCGGCGGCGGCGGCAGTAGAGGTGACCGAGGCGGTGGCGGCGGCGGCGGCGGCCCGGAGCGCTGTGTCGGCCCCGGCGCGACCGAAGTCGCGGTAGAGCGGAGCCCGCACGCCCCTCCCCCGTCCGCGTCCCCCCCCTTCCCGCGGGGATGGAGAAGGCGACGGTTCCGGCGGCGGCTGAGGGAGAAGGGAGCCCCCCGGCGGCGGCGGCAGTGGCGCCCCCCCCCGCGGCGGCGGAGGTCGGCGGCGGGGCTCGCTCGGCCTCGTCTCCTCGTGGGATGGTGCGAGTCTGCGACCTGCTCCTGAAGAAGAAGCCGCCGCAGCAGCCGCACCACAAGGCCAAGCGCAACCGGACCTGCCGACCCCCCAGCAGTAGCGAAAGCAGCAGCGACAGCGACAACAGCGGCGGCGGCGGCGGAGGAGGCGGCGGCGGCGGCACCAGCAGCAACAACAGCGAGGAAGAAGAGGACGACGACGACGAGGAAGAGGAGGTTTCTGAGGCAAGGGCCTGGTTTCACCCCGAGGAGGGCGGAAGGGACGGTGCAGGGCCTAAGGTGGGAGGGGACTTGCGGTGGGACCGAGCCCTCGGGGCTTACGATCTGCCTTGGGGACCAGGCTTTCGGCTGCCCCCTTTCTTTGCTCGGCCTGAGTCGTGAGGTGTGGGAATGTGGGGGAGGGTAGCTGACACGTGGGGGTGGGAGGACCAGAGAGTGCACGGAGCTGGTGAGGAGCTTGCTAGCCTAGGATGCTTCTTCACAGGGTTAAGGGCGGAGGGATTGGTAGGATTCCCGGGTGGCACTTTGGGGCTGGAGGGTGGTCTCTCTGGGGCCAGTAAGGCCACCTCATTCCCGGGGCGGGGGCGGAGCTAAAGCGGGAGGGGTAAGATAATAGGTAGGAGAGTCCCTGGGGGACGACCGACTGTGAGGTTGGTAGTTTTCTGTCAGTGTAAGGTGTCGAAGAGCAATTCTGGAGGGGTGGTAAGATTGTAATGGACTCGGAGCTAAGTATTTGTATCTGGGAGAGACACGTGAGAGGCTGTACTTTTCCATACTGTTTTGCTGCAGGGCTTTTCTTTTCTTTTTTCTTTTTCTTTTTTTTTAACTTGTGGCTGCTGAAGTAATCTTCACTTCCTCGATTTCTGAAAGCTGGTTTTGGATGAGCCGATCTTCCGTCCATCCGTTTGCATTTACAAATGACTTAGGCCATAAAAATTGTTTGGTGCTCTACGTGTATATGTAATATTTCATCAGGTTCTCCCTTAATAAGAAATAATCAAACCAGATCCCGCTTTTATTTAATTAATTAAATAACTTTATTTATTGTAAAGTAAGCAGGGAAGAAGCGTCTGCTTTGCACCCAGGCTTGGTTGTGATTGGGATAGGGAGGCCTTATGTCCTAGTGATCTGGTTTCATAACTCTTTATAGTTTTTCCTGGGTCTACAGACAGGCGGCGTTGTAGGACCTTATTTCTTTTAACCTAAAAGCTTAATGAACCATACTGATAGCCAACCTACCAGTTGAGTTGTTAACACTTTTAGAACTAATCCTCTTGTCACTACTATGAAATGGAAGCTTTAAACACCCTGATATGGAGGAAATATTAATTTGAAGTAGCAGAGGAAAGAAGCTGTAAAAGTTGATTAAAACTTCGTTCTAAGAAGATTAATTGAATTATCCAGAAGTACTGCTAGCCACTTACTTCCTTTCCCAAACCTAGAACCTGGTAAAAGGCTGCTTTTGAGTTAATTTTTTTTTTCTTTTTCCTTTTCCATCCAGATTCTGTTTTAGTAGAGACCTTGGAAAGGGACTTGGAAGGGGACCTGTTAGCAATAAGACAATTTTTTTTCCTAACCTTAGATGAAGCTACATAGAAAAATTTCTAAGAGTAGGAATATATACCTCAAAACTTCTCCCTTCTGTTATTTCTATCCGGCCTGTTGTGGTGAATTGGTGTGGGTAGTTTGTACGCTTATTGATTGTTGCAAGATAGTATGTTGCTCATGCTTCATTATAAGCAATGGAGACAAGGCTTAGTGTCTAGCAGGCCTAAGGCCCTAGACACCATTAAATCAAACAAACAAAAAAAAGAAAACAAAGCTTTAATATTGAAACAGTGATGAAAAGGATGTGATGGAATCCTTTTCTGTTTTGGTACTTAGAATTAACCAGCTTTACAATTCTCAGAAGTGGGGAGGATTTTCCCCTGCAGCTCAGCCTCTTTATTTAAAAATAAGGACAAAAGGGTTTAAAGGAAACTGGACGATAGTGTCTGATAGTTGCAAAACTAGGAATCAAAAGTTTTTGAGACTCAGTGACAACTGTACATTTTGAAAGTGATGATTTATTTCCTTTTGTCTCCCTTCTGACCTATTTGAAAAACTAGTGCTGAATTTCAGGTTTAGCAGCTGTGAGTACAACACCAGTAGTAAAATTTTAAGTTTTCTAACATTAAGCTCTGGTTTGGAACAAGGCCATATACTTAATGCAATACTTAAAAAAGTATTCTGCTACAAACCGCACCTACCTAGGTAGTTTTGTCCATGGCCTAATAAATTAATTCCTTAAGTTGTGGATGGCTCAAAGCTTGTAGGTGTGTTACTTTTGTAGGCCTGAGTTTTTCATCTGAAAATAAGTATTGTATTGTATATATTGACTTTGACCAACTAAGACAGTGTTGATTCTTAGTGTGTTTTGCACTGTCATCTGCACAAGTAAAGCAATAGGTTTGGCATTTGTTGGGTGAAATACATGTAAAAAATCTGAGACATTAAAAAGTGTATGTAACACATGATGAGAAATGGAACTGGACAAGATAGAAAGGAGTAGTTCCCTCTGCAGAGTGAAGGAGTGAAGTTGCGTGCTGTGTGCTGCAACTCCAGTCAGGTGGGCGGGTTGAGCAACAGTTTCTTTTTCTCTTTCACTGTCCTGACATGTCTTCAGAAGTTAATTTTCAGGACTTGGGAAATGGACTTTTTTTTGTTTTGTTTTTTGTTTTCCAAATTATTTTAGCCTACACAGTTTAAAAATGCAGATAATATGATCCTTGAACTAATTCTCCAGTAAAAAATCATCAAAAGATTAGGAGGAATCTAAAAGTGTATACTTTTGCAGTGTCTAACTTGAAAACGTGAAGGATGATTTAACATAACAAAAATATATTGGTTTTGAAGAAATGTTAGCTGGATATTCTCTGTTGAAAGAGGAAAAAAGGGAGGAAAATGAATTTAAATAAGAGCTTTATTTGTAAGTTGTACCTGGTTGCAACTCCTATTTATCCATTAGAGTAGGTATCTCCAAAGTATCTCAGGATGGATGGCATGATTTTGATGCCTCAGCTGGACCTAGAAAGAGTGTTTGTTAGAAGATTGAGAACTTTCCCTGTCTCTGCTCTTCTTTTGACACAAGACTTTAGCTCTAAGTTGAAAGTGTAATTTTCTCAGCTTTCAAAGGGCTACTGACTAGTAAAGAACATAATATGTTTCTCAGCATAGAAGCATGTTGTACATTGGATTAAATTAAATATTCACAAGAAAAAGATAGAATTGAAAAAGTTAATACTTCATTTCAGAAATAGGATTGCATTCAATTTAACACACTTGGAGATATGACTGGAAGACAGCTTTCTCTAAAGCACAATTCAAAGGGAGGAAATATTAAAGATAGAACTTTTAAGTTCAAAGAATAGTGTTGTTGTTGAAGAGAAAGGCATAAAATATAAGTATGGTGGGAATCAATCAGAATTCCACCTATATTTGAGGAAAATATGTGGTTTTGAAATAAGAGATAGACTTAGTGAAGAACTTTAGACAATGGATGCCAATGAGTTAGTCAGTGCTGACAGTATTGAGAAGATCTGCAGCCCAGGAGACTCGCACCTGTAAAGGGGGTAGGGTTGAGGATGAGGAACAAGGGGGAGCTATCGCTAAGTTAGACTCTTGACATTAATTTCTTCTTTCATTTCTTTTAGGTTCCTCTGTTATAAATGCATGAAATCAGATTAGCCCAGAGAAACTTGCCTGTACTGTTTTCCCAGTTCTGTTTTGTCAACTAATGTAGCATTATTTTTAAAATGGATAATCTTTGAAGAATTTCTCTCAATTATTTTCTTATCTATTTAAAGAGGACTTGATTAAAAACAAGAGAAAAAAAAAGGAACAACAGATCTGTTTAGTTAATTAGTATCAATTCTAGGGAGAATCCAGAGTTCATGTAGGAAATCATGAATGGAGTTCTTTCTTTCTTGTCGTCCTTCTTAGCCTGTAAATAGCTAATGTTTAGATTTTGACACCTTCAACTCCCCTCAGCCCCCCGGGTTTTGAAGAGGTGGGGTCTCACTGTATGGTTCTTTCTGTCCTAGAGCTCACACTGTAGATGAGGCTGGCCTCAAACTCACCAAGATCTGCCTGCCTCTGCCTTCTGAGTGCTGGGATTAAAAGATGCACCACTATGCCCAGCAGTATCTTTTAATTTCTTAATTACTCTGAGTTATGAAACTTCCCTAGAGACAGAAAACAGGTTAACTAATCATCATTGGCTATTGAATGCCTAGTAGGTGCTTTATGCCTCTGATACTCTAACAACATACTAAAAAAAAATAGTACTTGAGTGCCCATTGTGTGTACGAAGACTTAGCTACTGGTTCTGAGCATGGACTGTATGTGTGGAGTTTGTATTCAGGTCTTTGACCCATCACTTACTGGTGCCGGGGTCTTGGTTCAGTTACTTAACCTCGCTAGCTCATTTTCTTATATATAAATGGAGATAATAGATCCTACTTTATAGCATTGTTAAGAAAGTGAAAGGAGTTAATAGTTTTCATGTTTTCTCATTTTATTGTCTCCATAACCCTATGAAGTAGGTGTCACCATGTTTATTTCATTATTCAAAAATGAGTTTCTACTGACAAGCTTTTTAAAAGACAATGTAAATTAAAAATGTACCAGTGAGTAAACAGGTTGGGAGAATGTCAGAATGAGGGTAAATGGTCATAACCATTCTGTTTGAGGAATGTGAGTGACTTGCGCCAGGACCAATTTGCTGTGAAGCCTGATGGCCTGAGTCTGATCTCCTGGAGCTCACATGACAGACAGAGAGAACTGACAAGCAGGCCTCTGACCTCCTCACCCCGATCACCGGGGTTTAAGTAACTTTGCGAAGGCTGTATATGACCTTGGTTTGATTCCAAACCTGCTCATTCATTTATCATTCATTTATTCTTTATTATGCTAAAAGAAAGATATTTTCTATAAAATAGAGGTTGTTGACTTGGAGTCTGGATAAGGTTTATGTAATCATTTATTTTGGTTTGGATTTTTTTTTTTAAACCTTTTCCCACAGACTTGTAGCTTATATCCAGCTTTTTATTAGATACCCAGAATGGTCTGTTAATCTGACATCCCTTTATTTGGATCTGACTTTTACAAACTGCCTCAGAGAAAGTAAGCAGTAACAGAAGGCCTATCAGGATAAGTAGTGCCCTCTCTCTTTTTTTCTTGTGAATCTTTACCTTTAAGTGACACAGCAGTTTATATCTAGACTATTAGGACTATCAGGTCTGAAGGCAGAAGCTTGGCTTTGCTTTTTATGTCTTCCACAGTACTGTAGTGTGTGTTATGTAAGTCTTAAGAGTCTTAACCATTTGATTTTCATGAAGCCAAATTTCAAGTATGAATATTACATAAATATTGTTTATTAGCTCCTTAATCTTTTTTTTTTTTTTTTTTTTTGTTTTTTTTTTTTTTTTTTTTTTTTTTTTTTTGGTTTTTTCGAGACAGGGTTTCTCTGTGTAGCCCTGGCTGTCCTGGAACTCACTCTGTAGACCAGGCTGGCCTCAAACTCAGAAATCCGCCTGCCTCCGCCTCCCAAGTGCTGGGATTAAAGGCGTGCGCCACCACCGCCTGGCTTAGCTCCTTAATCTTGAAAATGTTTGGAGCATCATATCTTAAAGAATTTATCTGTATCTATTTATATTGTACCCATACAAGATATTTTAATTAGATTCTAATTCTTAGTTTAATTGTTAAAACTTGTAATCAGAAGTGCATGAGAGTGCCCCTAGATGTGATTTTCTTTTTCTCTCTTTTTACGGGATGGGTGGGTGTCCTAGAACTTGCTTTGTAGGTCAGACTGGCCTCCAACTCACAGAGATCCCACTGCCTCTGCCTCCTGAGTGCTGGGATCAAAGGTGTGTGCCACCACTGCCTGGCTAAAAATAGCATTTTTATCTTTATAATTGTCAACATCGACTGGTTTTATGTTTTTGTTTAGATTGCTTTTGAGAATTTTATCTTTGATTTCTTACATTGGACTTTTTTCTTGGTGATTTGTTGGTGGTGTTTATGAGTATTCTTTATGTTGTTCCATATATTCTCTTTATGTTTTTACCGTATGAAAACAGTATTTTGCTTAGTAAATTGTATTATTATTTTATGATTCATAGGACACTCCACACAAGAGACCTTCCTTGACCCCATATGTAAAGATTTTGTAGAGTTTTTCTTTTGGTAGTAAGTATTCTGGTTTCCAGAGAAAACTTTGGCACTCTTTTTGGATACAGGATTTGGTTATTTTGTTAATTTCTCTCCTCCTCTTTTTCTATATGAGTTGCCAAGTCTTGCTTCTTCAGAGAACTTTGCCCTTTCTTTGTTTCTTTTCCTCTGGCTGCTGTATTTTCTAGTCTTTTGTTGGTCTTGCTTCCCCCTACACACCTCATTCCACATCCTTTGACTATTTACTACTTCTTATGGGTCTTGTTTTGAATCTGATCTTATGTGATTTTTTTTGTCTTGTCTTCTGTTTTGTAATATTGTTTATAAGCCAGTCAGTCACCTTCAAATTGGCATCTCCAGTCTAAACTTGTTCTTGATAATTGAACTCAGACCCTGGCTACCCAATATTTTCACACATCTTTCTAGTTTCATGCACATCTAGTTTGTCTTCTGACCCTTCTCCCTTGTTTTCTGACTACTTGAGGACATGGAAATAATAATTTTGAATGATTATCAGTCAGGAATTAATCAGAGAAGCAGAACAGGTAGGAGATTTATATATGATTGGTAACTACCTGGTTAGGTTAGTTAGATAGCATTAAGAGATTTATTCAAGGGAATTAATTTTCTTATAAGATGGTAAGGGCTGCCTAAGGAAGCCAGTCTGGAAGGCAGTTAGGAATCAAGTTTGTGAGCAAGCTGAAACTCATGACCAAAGGTTGGTGTTCTGACTACTTGAGGACATGGAAATAATAATTTTGAATGATTATCAGTCAGGAATTAATCAGAGAAGCAGAACAGGTAGGAGATTTATATATGATTGGTAACTACCTGGTTAGGTTAGTTAGATAGCATTAAGAGTTAACACTTACAAACAGTCATGAAGAGCTTTTGATCAGAGTTCCATTCTTGGTAGCAAGAACAAGATTTCTTTTAGGAGCTCATGTGAGTAGGTCATGCTCACTAAGAAAAATCACCCTTTCTTACACTTAATTGATTAGGGATTTACATCTTCAAAATCTCAAGGCAGGAATACATTATTATGTGATTGAAGATACTGTTTGCAACAGACTGGGTGCTGCCCTTCTTTCCTAATCTAGTTAGAATAGCTAACTTGATTGTCTCATCAGAAGCTGTCACTGGTAGGAAAGCAGCACTTCTTAGTCCTATCTTTGCTACTGTTTGGCAGGAGAAAAATTGCTTTAGGTCATAGAACTGTTGAGTATTTTAGAGTATCAAAGCCTCCTTGTTTAGCCTGAGAAGTAACTGACCACTGGGTCTCTTGTATTTTGGGGCTGGCTCCTTAGGGTCCAGTAGTATTGTTTTCACAGGCTGTCTTTGCTTGTTTTCTGTAGCTAAATTTAGGATTTTGTTGTTGTTGATACATAGCTAGCACCCATGAGTATGTTGTTTTTCTGCTTTCTTCAGAGCTGTGTACTTAATAGATATGTACTGTGCTTTCTTTACTATTATAGTCAAGGGATTTCCAAATGTTTCCTAAGTATAATTGGAGGCCATTGCTTTCCATCTTGGAACTTTCCAAGTTCTGTGACTTTTTAGTTTAGGTTAATGCCTTCTGATTGTTGTATTGAGGAATTAGATGAATGACTGATGTGAAAACACTCAGACATGTGCTCCACACAGGGTAGAGTGGGGTTTTTGTTCTTGTTGTGGGGCGTTTTCATTGTTTGTTGTTTCCTTTCTCTGACACTCCAGGCATAGAGATCCACAGATCTAAGTTCTAGCTGTCTTAACTATTTACTGTATCACCCCTTAAGTTGTGTTGCTTAGTACGGTAGACACTGGTTACTGTGCCCTTGAAATGTAGTTAGTGGTATCTGAGAGTCGGAGTTTATAGTTTTGCTTAAATTTTAAACTTACTTTAAGTAGTCATGTATGGCCGTTGGCTACCATATCAAAGAGTGTAGATATAGTACATTCCAATCAGCCCAGAACATTCTGACAGCTCTGCCTTGCAGTGTTGATTGATCTAAAAAATTTAGTATAGTATAGCTTACCAGCCAAAATGTCTATGTTCCAGATCACTGTGACTGAATCTTGTATCATCAGGCTATGTCTGTGTTTAGTGATAAAACCTTTTTAGTTAAGGTTTAAATCAGGTTTTATGGATAGGTTCTACTCTAGTTTGACTGGTCTCTCTATAAAAGGAAGTTTAGCTACAGAAATCAGATGTGCACACAGAGAAGGCTGTGCAAAGATGAAGGAAGAAAGTGATCATCATCTGCAAACAAGGCAAGGGGTCTCAGGAGAAACCAAACTGCTGATAGTCCAGTCTTAGACAGAACTGTGAGAAAACAAACGCTGTTTGAACCACCCAATCTATAGTATTTTGTATGATAGCCTTAGTGAATTTATATGTGGCCTGTAAAGAATAGGAAACAGAAGGATGGTCATGGATAGCCTCCTTTTAAGGATTGGCCAAGGATAGTAAATGTTGCTTCTTGTTTATATCCCATTGGTCAGAACTTAGTTTCATTATTTAGTATTTAGTTGTTGCTATTTGGCTCTATGCCTAGATAAAGCTTATGGGGAACTGGCTTTATACTAAAAGAAGGACTATGTGGACTTTGGGGGATAATTAATATCTTAAAAAGTTCTAGGATCACCTTGTCTTTTTAGCTAACAATACAAGAGAAAATGTCTCTGCTGGTTTTCTGAAATAATCTTGTTGGCCTAGCTGGGCTGGTTCTATTTTTGAAAAAGATGCTTCATTCAGGACTAGCTTATATTCACCATGTAGAAGGTGAACTAGAGGAGTTTTTTCCCACCTGAGTCTCATGGAATGAATGGTTTCCATTGCTAACATGACAAGATGGGAAAATGGAAAGGGAAAGGCATAGAACCTCAAAACTATACCTTGAGTCCTTCTATGTCATGCTTTTGTTGCTTCCAGCCCATTAGTGCTGCTTGTTATAGTACTTAGATTTCATAGGATCCTCCTAATCTGGTCTCTGCCTGGCACATTAACTTAACCCTCATCCTTCCTTACCCCTTTTCCATCTTTTCTCCCAATATCTCATTCAGTTGTCATTTAACAAGTGGCTGGCTACTCTTTCTGAAATGTAGGACATTACAGAATAACACTGAAGCTCCTACCTTGGTCTGCAAGACTTCTAATGGCTGCTTCCATTGCCCCAGTATCATTTGTACCCTCTTAGCTGATCCTTATCTTTTTGTCATTCTAAGCTAGAAGGTTCTTATCTTAGAACCTTTGTTTTTTTGTGTGTGTTGGTTTTTTTTTTTTTTTTTTTTTTTTTTTTTTTTTTTTTTTTTTTTTACCTAGGCTGTTCTTCCCTTGGCTCTTGATTTTTTTCTATATGTTAAAAAAATTTACTATTATTTCATGCATGAGCGTTTTACTTGTATCTGTGTCAATGCACTACTTCCATACATGTTGTTTATGAAAGTCAGAAGAGGGTGTTGGATCCTCTGGAACTGAATGAAGCTAGAGGTGGTTGTGAGCTGCCAAGTGGGTGCTGGGAATTGAATCCAGGTCCTCTGGAAGAGCAGCCAGTGCTCTTAACTCCTGAGCAATCCTTCCAACCCCTCTTGATTTTTCTTATCCTTGAGGTTTCAGAGTAGCTTCTTCAACTCTGGGTTATTGAGGGAGACTTGCCCTTCTACACCTTTCCATTTTTACCACTAAGTTGACTGGGATGAGAAACAGAAGTCCCATATTGATCCTTCACTGAGCTTTAGCAATAAATAGTTGAGTGGTTTTTAAAGCCTGTTAACACTTTTTTAAAAAGGTGTGTGTGTGTGTTTTCTCTTTTGTGTTTATATTTGCCTGTGTGCCTTGTTGTCTGTACTGATGATATGTGTTTGTGAGATCCAGGGTATTATTCCTTAATTGCTCTCCACTGTGTGAAAGCAGTTTTTACTTGAACCCAGAGGTCTAGCTAGCTGTCTTGTTCCAGGTATCTACCCTGGGATTACCAGATGAGCTGCCTGCCTGCTGGGCTTTAACATGAGTGATGGGGCACAGCTCTGTCCATCATGCTTGCACTGCAAGTCTTCTGCCCACTGAGCCATCTCCTCATCCTCCAGAAATTGCTGCTTCTATAAAGTGTCAAATCCGAAGTGTGTATGGTTTCATATGATTAAGTGTAGTACTTTAGGCTGCTTTAATGACTTAAAAGACAGGTGTCAGTCATCGATCTTGTTTGTCAGGATTTTTTTTTTCATTATTTATTCACTTTACACCCTTATTTATTCACTTTATATTCCACACCTCCTTTCTCCCAGTCTTCCCCTTCCACAGCTTCTTTCTCCATCTCCCCTCCCCTTCTCTTGAGTGGCACATCAGGTCTCTGCAAGACTGGTCACACCCTCTTCCCCTGAGGGCAGCCTAGTTAGGGGAACAGAATCCATAGACAGGCAGCAGATTCAGGGACAGCTCCTGCACCTGCATGAAGACCAGGCTGCACATCTGCTACATATGGAGGTGGGTAGGTACAGCCTATGTACCTTTGCACCAACCAAGCTCTTTGGTTGGTGGTTCAGTCTCTGGGAGCCCCCAAGGGTTCAAGTTTGTTGATGGAATTTGGATTCTAACCTGCCAGATTTAGAATCTGCTAGAATTAATCTTTTGCAAATTATCACAAATATTTTTTTGTATTTGATAGGATATGCATTATGCAATGATGTGTAACACATAAATACAACATGCTTTTGTTTTTCAGGCTCTTAATCTTTACTAAAGTTACACAGTTTTATAGGGTTCTGTGTTTTTTGGGTTTTTTTTTTTTTTTTTTTTTTTTTTTTTTTTTTTTTTTTTTTTTTTATAATTCAATTTTATGTGTATGGGTGTTTTGCCTGCATTATACGTCTTCAAGGATGTCAGATCCCCTGGAACTACTTACAGACAGCTATGGTCTGCCGTGTGTGTGTGCTGGGAATTGAATTCAGGACTTCTGGAAAAGTAGCCAGTGCTCTTTAACTGCTGAGCCATCTCCATCCCCAGGTCTCATTATGTTGCCTTGGGTGTCCTGGAATTTCTCTATGTATTAGACCAGGTTGGGCTTGAACTCCGAGTTCTGCTTGCCTCAGCCTCCCCAGTGCTGAGATGAAAGTCCTGCACCACTATGTGCAGTTAGGCAGTTTTCATATAGCTTTTAAATATTCGTTGTAGATTGTTTTGTGGTTCTTACTGCCACCATGAATTGTATCTTCCTTTACATCTTTTAATTAGTTATTGTTGAAGTATTAAACTATTGATTTTGATGTTTTTGTCTTCTGCATGACAACTCAAATTTTAGTTTATTCAATTGAGTTTTTAAATTATCATGTTGAGTATATTATTTTTGTCTTTTTAGATTTTTTTTTTACTTTTTTTATTAGATATTTTATTTACACTTCAGATGCCATCCCCTTTCCCCATTCCCCCCCCCCCCTTAGGAAACCCCTATCCCATGCCCCCTTTTCCTTTTTGCATTTATACATTTTTTTTAAAATAATGTTAATCATAAGCGTTATAAGTTTGGAATTGTTCAATCAGAGGTGTAACCCACTGACCAACCTAGATATAACAACTATCTTTGACTGATGGAGATACATGAATATCTGCCTCCCTGTCTCCCCCCTCTTTCTCTCTTTCATCACCTAGCTTCTCCTCACCTTCTTCTTCTCCTCTTCTTACTCCTTTTCTTCCTCTCAGTACTCCTCCTACCTTAGCTCCTCCTACACATCACCCTTCCTGTTAAAATGAAACTTTTCTCTCAAAATACAATTGGAGCATAATTATGCCAATTTGTACCAGTGAGGTACAAGATAGTCCTAATACCCAGTCCATCCTTTTGTTGACTAGCCAGCACCTCTGTCATCTATCCTAACTAAAACATTTAGTTCTGAACCTAGCTTTAGGATGAATGTCAGCTGACGACCATCCACTCAAATCTTTTCTCTTATGGTAAATAGCTCTAAGTTTTCAACCCCGTCAGAAATCCAGAATGACTGAGTTAACTATAATTGTGGGAAGCACAAAGCATAGCTTCTAAAACTTAGCCAATTTATAGAGACCTCTGAACACCTGAAAAGCCCCTATACTACCGAACGTTGGAGCATCAAATCTTCAGCCTTCTGGCCCAGAATCATCTCACAGACCTTGGTAATGCAGGATTATTAAGGACTGATTACTCTGTCTAGGCAGATATAATCAGTCAACTATTCTGCATGTGTGTCCTTTTCTGGACAGTAATTTGTCTGTAGATGGAGAGAGGCAATTCTTGCCTAGTGGCTGTTACGACACAACTGGAGTAACTCCAAGGATGCTCAATTTCTTCTTAGAATCCAAGACAGGAAGCTGTCAGGAGCAGACAGGTCTCTAATCAATATGAACATTAATATATAAATATTTGTAGTGTCAGTTCCATGGACTTCTGATGTTTTGAAAACCAACTATCCATGTAAGGTAACCTGGACTGTTGTCTGTTCACTCCTCTCAGCTATTTCTAAATAAAATATGGAAAACACCCTAACAATAAACTCAAAAATAGGAATTTGCTATAGTCCCTTAACTCATAGGTTAACCGTCCCAAATCAGTTAAAAAGGTTAAAAAAGGGCTGGGTCTAGGCATTGTATTCCTAAATGTGTTATACAGGCACAATGCCCATGAGCGTATCAATATTCATCTCATTTTTATATTAAGAGGCTCGTACCAATGAAAACCTTAAATTTGAGATCAAAGTAAATTTTGTACCATTTAACAAATTATAACTTCATCTTGATAATAATTATACAGATTTCTACCAATAGGTTATGGCTATGCAATAAGTCCTAGCTAATCCCCCCTGTTCCAACAAAACCACTACTTGTCCCTAGAAAGACAGACCATTATTAACCACATTAGTCCCCAAGCTCAGGGAATAGGGGCGCTGACTCTTCTTTAACTTCTTCATGCTGATTAAGGGCGTTGAGATTTTAGAAGAGGGGTGGGGGGAAGAGTAAGTTGATAAGCCTCTGATGCTGTGTCTTCACTGAATCCAGATGGAATTCCAGGACATCAGAGGTTTGGGCAGGTCTGCTCAGTATGCTTGATGAGTAGATACACCAAGGCTGTGTATTCTGCAATATACAATTCTCAGAACAAGTTTTAGTATCAAGAAAAAAAAAAATTCCCACCCCCAGGGGGCTGACATTTTTTTTTTTTAAGATGTTGGTTCTGAAGACTTTTTTTTTTCCCGCTTGTTAAAATTGGTTGTAGTATTTACGTTTCAGATTTTATCCCCTTAGCCTACTTCCTCCCACCACCCAGAAACCTCCTATCCCATCCCCCTCCTCATGCTTCTATGAGGCAGTGACCACACCTACCCCCCCCCACTATCCCCTCTCCGCCCTCACATCCCCCCCCCACCCACTGTGTGTTCATTTTTTTTTTTTTTTATGGGACCAAGAAACTCCTCTCCCACCTACATCCAACAAGGCCATCCTCCCCTACATATACCTCTGGAGTCTTGGGTCCCTCCCTATGTGTTCCCAGGCTGGTGGTTTAGACCCTGGGGAGCTCTGGTTGTTTGGTATTGTTGCTTTCCACCTGGGGTCACTAACCCTTTCTGCTCCTTTGGTCCTCTCACTAAGTTCTCCATTGGGAAACCCCTGATCATATCAGTGGTTAATTGTGAACATTGTCCTCTGAGTGTGTTAGTCTTTGGCTGACCTCTAAGGAGACAGCTATATCATGTTCCTCACATTATGCACTTCCAGCCATCCACAACAGTGTTTAGATTAGGTGGCTGTACATGGGATGAATACCCAGGTGGAATGGTCTCCTGATGGCCCCTCCTTCAGTTTCTGTTCCATGTTTTGTTTCCCTATTTGCTCCCTTGAGCATTTTTGTTTCTCGTTCTAAGTAGAACTGAGGCATCCCCTCTTGGTCTTCCTTCTTCATGAGCTTCATGTGGTCTGTGGGTTGAGTCTTCGGTAATCCGAGCTTTTGGGCTAACATCCATGGAGATATGTTTGTGTAACTATCTTCTTTTGGGGTTTTTGGAAGATTACTTTCTTGCTTTTTCTAGGTTGTAGTTTCCCTCCTTGTGTTGGAGTTTTCCACCAATTATTCTTTGAAGTGCTGGATTTGTGTTGAGATATTGTGTAAATTTGGATTTGTCATGGAATATTTTGGTTTCTCCATCAATAATGATTGAGAGTTTTGCTGGGTATAGTAGTCTGGGCTGGCATTTGTTTTCTCTTAGGGTCTGTGTGATATCAGTCCAGGATCTTCTGGCTTTTATGGTCTCTGGTGAGAAGTCTGGTCTAATTCTTATAGGTCTGCCTTTATATGTTACTTTGCCTTTTTCCCTTACTGCTTTTAGCATTTTTTCTTTGTTTTGTACATTTGATGTTTTGACTATTATGTGGCGGGAAATATTTCTTTTCTGGTCTAAACTATTTGGAGTTCTGTAAGCTTCTTGTATATTTATGGACAGCTCTTTCTTTAGGTTAGGGAAGTTTTCCTCTATAATTTTGTTGAGAAATTTACTGGTCCTCTAAGTTGGGAGTCTTCCCCCTCATCTATACCTATTATCCTTAGGTTTGGCCTTCTCATTGTGTCTTGGATTTCTTGTATATTTTGGGTTAGTAGCTTTTTGTATTTTGCATTTTCTTTGACAGTTGTGTCAATGTTTTCCATGGTATCTTCTGCACATGAGATTCTCTCTTCCATCTCTTGTATTCTGTTGGTGATACTTGTGTCTATGACTCCTGATCTTTTTTTTAGGTTTTCTATCTCCAGGGTATTGTCCCTTTGTGATTTCTTTATTGTTTCTACTTCCATTTTTAGATCCTGCATGGTTCTGTTTAATTCCTTTTCCCGTTTGGTTGCATTTTCTTGCAATTCCTTAAGGGATTTTTGTGTTTCCTCTTTAAGGGTTTCTATCTGTCTACCAGTGCTCTCCTTAAGTTCTTTGAGAGTGTTATTTATGTCTTTCTTAAAGCCCTCTATCATCATCATGAGAAGTGATTTTAATTCTGATTCCTGCTTTTCTGGTGTGATGGGGTGTTCAGGGCTTGCTCTGATGGGGGAGCTGGGTTCTGATGATGCCATGTAACTTTGGTTTCTGTTGCTTACGTTCTTGCTCTTGCCTTTTGCCATCTGGTTAACTCTAGTGCTGCCTGTACTTGCTGTCTCTGACTGAAGCCTGTCTTTCCAGTTATCTAGCTTGTGTCTGATCTCCTAGGGGTCCAGATGTCTCTGTGATCTTTTCCAGCTGCACTAATTACAGTGGTACCTTTAGGATGCCTCAGGATATGGTGCCTCCAAGGTAGTAGCCCAGCTAGGTGACTGCTGTTCTGGGTGCAGTGTCTCCTCTAGAATATCTCAGGATATGTTGTCTGAAGCTCTGAGTTCATTTGTTCCTCTGTGGCTCTGGATTGAGTGGACCTTCCAGTATGTCTCAGGTGGAATCCGGGGTCCACACAACAGCAGACCTGGCAGAGGTCTGATCCAGGCCTCAGATCTGAGAACTAGTTTCTAAGACACTGTCCAAGTTAGATCGCCTGGGATCCCTGCTTCCTCTGGGTTCTTGGAGGTTGGGGACAGAGCTGCCACCCAAGATCTGCTCAGTGCTCTGGCCCAGACTGGAAGGAACCAGTGTTCTGGGCCGGGAATGACTTCCTGGGTCCTTTTGGTTCCCAGTTACTCCCTGTTTAGGGCGGGCTCTGCTGTCTGCTTACCTAAGATACTGCCTGAGGTCGAGCGCCTGGAATCCCTGCTTCCTCTTGGTTCTTGGAGGTTGGGGACAGAGCTGCCACCCAAGATCTGCTCAGTGCTCTGGCCCAGACAGTCTTTTTAGATTTTTATGCCAAGTGTTTTTCCTCTCTGTGCCAGTTTTAAAATTAGCGAAAGTGGCCACTGTCAGGGCTAACACTTTGTCAGACTCTCTTCTTGTCTTCCCCTCACTGTATTAAAGCTGTGCCACCATTAATTATGATGCCAATATCTTTTAACAGTATAGTAATTTGTTTTCTGTAAGCTCATTCAAATTTTGCCAGAAATGATAAACTGAACAAAAAAAAAATTTATAAGAAAGTTACATTTATAAAGCTTGTTTGTTTGAGATAAGGGTCTAGTCCAAGCTAGCTTCAAAATCAGAATCCTCTTCCCTCAGGTTTCTTAGTGCTGGAAATAAAGGTGTGTGTTACCATAGCCAGTTTAAATGTTTTTAACACAATGGATTTGATTTCAGAAACATTCTAACTCTAGCTTGCATTTTGTGAAGATCATTCATTTCACTTTGGGTTTAGAAGTCTGCTAGGAAAAACTATGTTCTTGTATCAGTCTTAAAAGGATTTACTTAATATAGATTTCCTTTATATATAGGTTATATTTTCTTCAGAAACATTTTTATATATATAACAGTTTACCTACATTTATGTAGATGTGCCTGCCTTGTGCCCATGGAGTCCAGAAGAGGCTTTGGATCCACTAGAAGAAATGAGTTTGATCAGTGCTTTATATGATGCCTAGTAGTTTTTGAAACCAATTCCTACCTCTTTTTGGTTTTTTGAGGCAGAGTTTCTCTGTGTAAGCCTGCCTGTCCTGGAGCTCCCACTCTGTAGACCAGGCTGGCCTCGAACTCAGAAATCCACCTGCCTCTGCCTCCGAAGTGCTGGGATCAAAGGCGTGCGCCACCAATGCCCAGCCAATTCATTCCTCTTATGATGGCTAATTTATTCTTATATTACAAATAATGCTAAGTAAAATCTTGCTGGTTTTAAATCGTCAAGTTAAGTAGTGTGAGGAAAATTTACATTGTTGTGCAACAGATCCAGAACTTTTTCATCTTGGAAAGTCAAAGTACTTCTATTGAAGTACTCTACGTTGTTCTTGTTAACCTTTTGTTTCTTAGATATATTCTATTTATGTAGCTCAAATGAGTGGAATCAAATAGTGATTATCTTATTTCAGTTTATCAGTTGTCGGGGTTTATATGTGTTGAGTGAGACAGTGTTTCTAATGTTGAGGGCACTCCGTTGTATGTATGTATGAACCACATTTTGCCTCCATGTTCATCAGTTGCGTGTTTGTGTTGCTTTTACCCCTTGGCTGTTGTTCTCTGTGGGTTTTTTTTTTTTTTTTTAACATTGAATTTCACATGTAGGCTCATGGAGAAAGAGGGCCTTAATTTGATATTTCCAAATACTTAACACATTGATTAGATATTTTATACTCTATTCTTTCTCATTGTTTGAAGTGTCATCTTCATGTTTGTACAGTATGATAATACATCAGAATATATCTCCTCTGTGGATTCATCTTTGTATGTACCCATTTGTATATGTTAAAGACCCCCACACATATTTAGGGACTAGTAAAAACTGACTGTGTCATGCATGTGATCCTAGTGCTGAGGATATGGAGACTGGAGGATCTCAGTCTAGCTGAGCTCCAGGTTAAATGAGAGTGCTTGCCTTAAAAGATAAGGAGATGCTTCAAGTTTACCCATGGCCTGCATATTCATTTACACCCACAGAAATGTGCACATGTACACAGATACATTCTCTGTATTTGTCTATGCACAGAAAAATTATGTACACAAATGAGTTTTATATGTTCTTTGATAAATAGGTAATATCTGTGAATGGTTTATGGTTGACAGAGTAATTCTGCCTGGTTTCATGTAATCCAGGTGTGTGTGTTTTTTCCTGTAATCCAAGTGTGTGTTTGTTGGTTTACTGTCCTGGGGATTAAACCCAGGACCCTGGTGCATATTAAGTATTTGTCAGTTAATAAGTAACTGGGTTAATGCCCAATTTGTTTGTTTGTTTGTTGTCTTGTTTGTTTAGTTTGGGGGGAGGAGGAAGGGCAAGATCTTAATACTAGCCCAGACTGGTTTCAGTGTTAATTCTGCCTCAGCATTCAAGATTGATTACTAGCATGTAGTAGCATGTGTTTCTCATGGAGTGCCCTTTTGTTAGATTCTTTTTTTTTCTTGCTGTGCAGGCCTGACTTCTTTCCTTCTTCCTCCACTTTACAGATTTCTAGCAAAACAAACAAACAAAGCTTGTATTAAGAAGAGCTGCAGCCACTTTTAGTGTTCTTTTTGTTGTCATTGGTTTCATCTAGATCAGTGGTTCTTAACCTTTCTAATGCTGTGACTACCTTTAACATAGTTCTTCATGTGTGGTTAGCCCCAGCCATCAGATTATTTAGTAGCTAATTCATAACTGTAATTTTGCTATTGTTATAAATCTTAATGTAAATACCTAACATGCAGGAGATCTGATGTGTGACCCCAATGGGCTCCTAACCCACAGGATGAGAACTGTGGTAGATTGGCTGTGGACCTACTGAGTGCAAGATAGATAGTGCCTATTTTGTAGTTCTCTCGACCGTTGCTCTGGTCTTGTCTAAGTTTTTTTTTTTTTTTTTCCAGTGTTATTTTAAAGTATTCTATTTTTTTGTACTCACGTTAAATACTGAATTTAAAGCCAATATTCAATTAAATATTGAATTTAAATGCTAGGCAAGCACTAACACTGAACTCTGCAGGCCATCTGTATATATTTCAGATAAACTGTAAATGGTTGAAAACTCACAGTTATACTTAATGGAATAATGAGACTAGAACTTCCCTAAGATCTAAAGTGGATATGCTTCTTTCTGTTGAGGGAATAGAACAGCATCCTTCAAAGAAAACCTTTTAGAAGTTTGTACCAGAAACATAACATTGTTGGTAGTATTCAATTTTATGTTGTTGTAATCTTAAAGGTATATTAATTTTCTTTGCTAAGTTACATAGTAAATGTTGACTGAAAGCTTAAAACAGTAGAGTAAAGTAGAGAATAATTGAAATTTTTTCTTCTATATCAGGTATGTTTTTAAGCTTTATTTTGTGTCTTTTCCTCTACATTTTCTTACAGGTGTATATATAACATTTATGGAATCAAAAGTTTGTTTTTGCATAAATGGATATATTTAAAAAATAGTCCCTGATGCTTTCTTCTTAATTGGTATCAGATTCTACATGTGAAAAAGTGTGTGTGTGTGTGTGTGTGTGTGTGTGTGTGTGTGTGTGTGTAGAGAGAGAGAGCAGGACATTTTGTAGGGTCCATTTTCTCTGCCTTTATGTGGGTTCCAGGGATCAAACTTAGAGCAGACCTGCATGTCCAGCCAGCACCTTTATCTACTACTGAGCATCTTGTTGGCCCCATGGGTCTGTTTTTTAATTGTCACTTTATTATTCATGCCAACATAAAACTTTTGAAACTGTAATTTGTTTGGAGAGAATTCCATTGACTGATCACTTCTCTGCATATTTAGTAGTAAGCCAAAAACATAGTGCTTACTAAGTCCTAGGCAGAGTTTTGATTGCTTTATGTATATTCCATAATGGTAGGGCTTATCACTCATCATGTAGTTGAAAAAAAATCAAGACATAGAAGTGATTTTCTTGAGGTTAGAGTAAATGGTAGAATTGGTATATGGACAGTATCCACTAAAAATTGGCTTTCTTAATGTCTTTGCTCTACTGCCTCTTTCCTATGAGTTGCTTTAAAAATGGGTTTTTGTATAAATTGCAGAATCCAGGAAATTATTCTGTCTCTCATCTGAGTCTTCTTTCAGATCTCTAAGGATGGCTTCTTAGTCTACTTTAGGTGTAAGACCTACTCCTTACCAGACTTTTCAATGCCTTGTTCATTGCGTTCTGCTCTTTCATCCTGTTGGTTCCCTGACCTCCATCTTGAGAATATTTGTGTAACTGATCTTAAGGTTGAATTTATAAATTGTGAAGGTGATCAGTAAATCAGATACTTGTCTTTACACTATTTTTAAACATCCTATAAAAATACATACCCTGTAGATAACCTGGTATTGTAAGTTCTCAAAATGTAAATTGGGAAGAATGGCCATGCTGCCAGGTAAGTATGACATGGTGGCTGAAACTTTCAGATCCTCAAACAAAAGGAGATTTGTTAAACTTTTTGTTTTTTAAAAAAAAAGTAGTAAATGATTGTAAATGAAACCTTGTGAATTTATTAGTGTTTCTGTAAATTGTTAAAAGTTCAAAGGTAAAAAATTTTAGAGAACCTTGTGAAAACCATAGTTATTATTTAAGATACTTGGCTATTTAAAAAGTTTTTATTACATTTATTTGTGTATGTTTGCCGTGGCACACATGGAGTTTAGGGACATCTTGCAGGTGCTACTTCTCTTTTACATGTAAGTCCTAGGAATTGAACTTAGACCATCAGGGATAAGTGCTTTTATCCTGAGCCATATTGTGCGCCTTTGACTAATTTTTAAAAATATTTATTTAGAACTCTCTTTTTCAATTTTATTTAATTTTTTTTCTTTTCCAATTTTATTTAATGCTGTTACTTGAATTTATATATTCCCAATAAAATGTATGTGTACTATTTCAAGTGGCTATGATATTACAAGCATGCTATAATTAGGAGTCCACAAAATGTTAGTTATTTGGTTTAAACAAGATTATATTCTGGATTTACTAGGTCTTTAGAATTTAAATGGAATATATGTATATATGTGTATATATGTATATATGTGTATATATGATATATATTAACTTTAGAACTTTAAAATTTTAATAATCATACTGTTAATTTTTCTATGGTTAATAAGTTAGCAAATTATATTTTTATGACCTTTTTTGCTGTGGGCTTAGCAATGGATGAAATGGCCAAGTATAAAAAACAAAGATGTGAACATGATACTTTGTTTAAAATTGTTTTAAAACTGCATTTATGTATCTATTTATTTGGTATGTGCGAGGTTGGCTATGGACCATGACACTTGTGGGATTCAGTTCTTTTCTTTCACTATGTAGTTCTAGGGAACTAAAGTTGTTAGGCATAGTAATAACTTGTTAGGCTTGCCATTCAGTGAGGCATATTGCTGGCTCTGAGTGAGCTGTTTTCTTAACCTCAGACCCTTTAACATGGAATCCTCACTTTGTGGACTCTTCTCACTTTCACATTTACTTTAGTTTGCCTCCACACAACTGCTTTACAGTCCAAGATCTCCTTTACCACTCATTTTAGCTGTCTATCTCCAGTAGTTCCTGGATTCTCCTAGTAATATGCTTTAAGTTGTTAATGTGCCTTGGTATCAGGAAGTTCTTACATACCTTAGCCTTAGCCAGACTCTCTTGTCTTTTATACCAAGACCTAAATACAGACTTAGTATTGTAGTGCTTTTGTATTTGCATGAGAACGTTAATTTTTTTTTCCCACGGGGCCCAGAAGAACAGCCTTGCTTAAGTAAATGGGCAGTGTTAAGGTTTATATATGCCTTAATGAAATACTAGAGTCTGTCCTAATACTGTAGCAGAAGTTTAGTTAGTTGTTAGGCTTGAGTTATGTCTGCCTGCATGCCTGCCTGCCTGCCTACCAACCTACCTATTCTGCTTTGCTTACATGTGTATCTGTGTACCATTAGTATGCTTGGTGTCCATGGAGGCTAGAAGATGACATCAGATCCCTTGGAACTGGGCTTAAAAAAGCTGTGAGCTACTATGTGGTTGTAGGGAATTGAACTAGATCCTCTAGAAGAAAGCAGAGCTCTTAACCACTGAGGCTCCCACAGAAGTTTTTATGATGATTTTAATTAAAGAATATAAGAAAAGTAGTTTGATTCTAATATCTTTAAAATCTGAGTACTTTATAAATATTGTACTTAATGTTGCATTTAATTTTGAAGTAACTCATTGTCTTTGCATTTTGTTCCCTAGCATTATTTCTCCTGGATTTATAATTTGAAATTGAGCTAGCATCTTATTTTAGAATCCTTCTTTGGTACTTCCTGGTTTGAGGCAGATTATTATTTAATCTTATTTTCTTCATGTTCATTCTAATGAACTTTTTATTTTTAACAAGGTGTCTTTAAATTGGAGTTTTTTAACTTTTCCCCTTAGGACCCCTTTTCTGTTGAAGATTTTCACATCACCTGGATATATAGATATACAAAATAGGTATACATACAGATAAAGCATTTATTGATTCCTTTGGTATATGTATGTTCATCATTTTTTAAAGATGAAGGCTAATTTACATACTAGTATGGTGGATCTGCTTATTTATACAAAAGAGATTGAATCTTGGCTGAATATTTGATATTGTAGGACATGGTATTTTCAGCATTTTAAAGATTACACTGATGCATTGATTTTTATAGTCATCAGTGCTGGAAAGCAGTTTTGTGTAAATGAAGAACACAGAATGGCAAAAATATGTCTACGACCACCTCAGAAATCTTCGAAAATTCTGCTCTAATCCAGAATCAGAATCATTAATGTTTTCATATGACACCCCAACACCCCTTGGCAACTCAGTTACATTGCAGTATTACCCAAAAGTACTAATTCAATATATGCTGAAGAATGACCCATATATAAGTATTTTATAAGTTAAAAAAACTGTATGTACAGTAAAAACACTTTAATTAAAAATGTATACAATAATCTTGAATCATTATCACTTTAAGTTTTATGTTATATTCAGAATCAAGGGCTGCAGTGAAGTTATGTAGACAACATGGTTGAAAACTGTCAGAAGCACATTGGATTCATTCTGAATTTTTTTTAAAATTTTTGTTGTTGTGCATTTAGAAGCTTGTTCTTTTGAGACCATCTTTACCATATAACTGGCTGGCTTGGAATTGGCTCTGTAGACCAGGCTGGTCTCAAATTTAACAAAGTTGTGCTAGATTACCAACTAAGTGGTGGAATTACTAGTACCACCATGCCTATTTTTTCTTCTTGTTGTTTTTTTCCTTAGAATTTTGATGTTTCAGAAACTGTTTAGTATTGCCTTTTTTCCCCCTTCAATCCAGACGTTCATTTACGTGACCTAGGATGGGTGATTCACAGATTAAGAAGGTGGGCTCCAAAGAATGAAGATACTTTACATAGATGATTTAATATATGGTCTTACATGTTACTTGCTAACTCATTTTCAACTTAATCCATATATGGAATTCTGGAATGAAGTTTGGATGATTCTTTTTGGTCCAGAACAATTCATTTTACCGTTTTAAGGTTGTGATCAACTGTTTCCTTACCTCAGCCCCCAGTAATTATGTCAAGCAACTGCAGAAATTTCCATTTGGGAGAGGTTGCCATATAACATTTGAGATGCTATAGTTGATTCAAGTGTTTTATTTATTTATGTTGTATGGGTCTATATGTGAGTGCATTCCTGCCATAGTATGGGTATAGATGTTAGAAGATAACTTAGAGAAGCTAGTTCTTCAGGCCCATGAATTACAGGGATAGAGTGCAAGTCTGATGTCTTGCCCAGCAAATCATCTTACCAGAGCCAATGAGTAAATTTTATTTTTACTTTAATTTTTCAAGACTTACTTTAATTAGGTGTTTGTATGTGTCTATGTGTTCATGTATACATGCAGGTGTCCAAAAAGGCTCCGAGGAGGATGTCCGATCCCCTGGAGCTGGAGTTTCAGGCATTTGTCAACTACCCAATGTGGGTGCTGAGATCTGTGGTCCCATGATTGAGCAGTAAACACTTGTAGCCACTGAGCCATCTTTCTAGCACCTGATTTAAAAAAAAATTAAATCACTATCCATCATCCTTTATTTTTCTTTGATCATCCAGGAGAGAAAAACCCCATGTGAGAATTAGCCTTTGTCCTCTCTCTGGATAAAGAGCTACATGGAAAGCTGAGTTACAATTAATAAAGTGCACAGCCATTGTGTCATAGTCTTAGCCACCTATGAAGTCATAACTCTATTTTATTGATATTCATGAAAATTTTCTTTAAAATTAGTAGACTTACATAAATGACCTAATATTTTTTTAAAGTTCCTTTCTCACAGTGTTGATTAATGATATCAGTCTTGGTTACTGTTTGGTTGCTGTGAAGAGTTACCATGATGAAGGCAACTCTTACAAAACAAAGTATTTAATTGTGGACTTGCTTACAGTTTCAGAGGCTTAGTCCATCATCAAGGCAGGGAGTGTGGCAGCATGCATGGCATTGAAGCAGTAGCTGAAAGCTACATCCTCCTGATTGAGAGGATGTACACTTAAAAGAATCATTTTCTTAAAAATATAGGCCAGTGGTTTAGAAGAGTGATCATTGAGAAGTTGCATACTGATGAAGAAGTAGAAACACTAAAGCTGAGTTTTCTTCATGTGACAATTCTGTAGTGACCCCTCAAGGGGATAATGCCCCTTTTTATAGTTTCTAGTCAAGCCCTAGAGACAGTGTTTGTTAATACATTGAATTGTGAGTTTGAAAAGAAAGTCTCAGTATTGAAGTAATTGCTTGCAGGTCAACCATTCAAAGTTTGTTAAGATAGTTTAGGCGAGAATTAGCATAAAGGCAACATATCTTGACACCATACTAATTGGACATCAATATTTGGGAACCCAGGCCAGCAAGGAGTCAGAGGAAGAGAGCTAGTGACAGCAAAAGGAGTCCCTGAGCATCTTAGGAGTTTTTACATCTCAATTCTTCATACCTCTGGCTTTAAGATTTTTTTTCCCTTAGAATTTAAGTGTATATCCCCAGGTCACTTCCAGCTTATGTATGTGGGTAAGGACGTTCGTGTCTGATTTTTCTTTGTTAGTTAATGGTTGCTTTAGATCAGGGGATAGTTAGTACATTGCTAGCTAGAATAAAAGTACTAGACCATCAGTTGATTTAGCTTTTTTAAAACATAAAACATTGAAATAATTAATTTCTATTGTGCCTGTAATTTTATTTGACGATCTTGTACAGTACTAAGAAATTTGAAAAGTGGATTGAACTTAAAAATTATTTTGTCAGTTTTATATATACATAGATCCTATTGTGTGAATACTAGAAAAATAATGAATTCATGTTGTGATCTACCTGTCATGAGTAGAGGTAACAAATAGCAAGTGTCAGCAAACACAGCTATTACTTCAGATGTGCTGGGGGCACCAGCTTTGTTATTTATACTTCAATGCTTACTATGTTGTTTAAGTTTAGATATTCAGTATACAGGACACATCTAGTTTGAAATATATGGTATTTAAAAATAATAGTTCTCTTCTGTGCTGTTCTAAGTTGAATTTTATGTTTTATCTATTAGTTGGATTTGGGAAGAATAGAAAGGGACTGTAATGAGAAAAAAATGATGAATATTTTAGACAGATGATAAACTTGGCCAGGAATCCTATAGATGGGGTTCATGTAGATTATGAATTTATGAAATACACTTTAAAAAAAATCATTCTTTATCTAGTGTGTAGTATAGACCTTAAAACCTGGTAAGTACTCACTCAGTAAATGTATGAATGAATGCTCAAACTGTTAGCGATGATATTTAAAAAGAAAGTTACTAGGCTTTAGGCCAGTCAGGCTTACATAGTGAGGCCCAGCTTCCAACAAACAAACAAAACAAAAGTTACTTTGGCTTGGGGGTTTTATATGAGCCTGAGAAGAATTATATTTAGATGGTAAAATTGTCTTTTAAACATATTTAATATAGAGAGAACATAGTCTTTGTCATATTTAGAATATATTCTCAGATATAGGATATAAGTTAGAACACAGGTAGACATTACATAGTGCTCCGTGTTGTTAAAGCTCTTTTAGTAGTAGTGATACCATGCACTCTATGGAGGGCTGGGGGTTGGGGGGGATGAAAACAGGAGTATCCACAGTCTCCTAGCCACAGAACATTGTGTATGCCAGCTCATATGCCAGTGCTGTACAAGACTATCTCAAACATACTGAAACAGAAGATGCAAATGCTTTTTTAAAAAAGATTTATTTATTACATATACACACCTGAGTACATTATTGCTATCTTCAGACACACCAGAAGAGGGCATCAGATCCTATTACAGATGGTGGTGAGCCACCATGTGGTTGCTGGGAATTAAACTCGGAACCTCTGCAAGAGCAGTCAGTGCTCTTAACCCCTGAGCCATCTCTCCAGCCCTCAAACACTTTTTAATGTTGCCATTCTTCCTCTTAGTATATGTGGAAAGATTATGTTAAAATTTCTCCTTTGAAAATAAATAATTTAGCTGTCTGTGGTGGTGGATGCCAGTAAGCCCAGCACTTGAGAAGCTGAGGCAATAATAAGAGGAATTCTAGATTAGACTGGGCTGCTTAAGTTCTCTGTTATCCTGGACTACACAGTGAGACTTTGACTCTAAAAACAAAAATCTCCACAATAATTAGAAAGTAAATCAGAAGACATAAGTTAATGCATTTAACCATATTTTGCTTAATAAGAATCTACCCAAATGTTTCATGAAGTTTCTAGTATTTTAGTATATTGAATTCTTTCAGAGACATCTATTTATGACTTCAAGTTAAGAAAGCACCAGCACCAAACCTTGGATGCAATTTGCATTGTAACAGAAGTAGATTACATTTTTACAGGTCAGATTCTTCTATTCTCCAGATGCTTACATTTGGATAGACTTGTAGCATTTTAAACAGTAATTAATTGAAATTAATATAGCAAGAATATTTTTTTATAAAGGGAAGAAGTTAAAGATATGAAGGTGTAACTTCTCAGCTTTTAGTATAAGCCAAGATACTTTTATGAATAATGCTGGTTTCAGAGCTAAGATTTACAATAGATTTGTGTTAGTAATACTTTGTATTATAGAGAAATAGCATCACTCTCTGGGTTTAATACAGTAACATTTTTATACAAATGTCTCTTTAGAAAGTTACTATAGTTATATTCTGGCATATACAGAGACTATACTGAAGGCTGTTAAATATAGTGTTGTGAGCTGTTATGGATAGTTTAAATGCCTTTCAGTAGTGGACTGAAATACGTTGCAGTGTTGTTTTTATTGGAAATTAGAACAGTTGTCAAAAATAGATTTTACATGTGCTAGTTGAAACATATGTTGTAGACTATTTCTTTTAAACAGGTTGTTTGACATACAGTTTGCGTACACAGTCCAGTGTGGTTTGGAGAACTGAGACCATAACACTTCAGTCCCTTATATAAAATTTATATAGGTGTATAACTTTTGTGTGGCTTCTTGTACATGTTCTAAAAGGTTAAAAGCAGCTTCAGTAGGAAAATGAATGTGACTGAATGCTAACTTGAACAATTCAGTTGAGAAGAAAGATATGAAGGTTCTGTTGCTGCCTTTCAAGATTTGGACTCTATTATAAACATTATCTTTCTCCAGACCTACAAAAAATAAACAGCTACCTGTGAGTCAGTGACAGTTTTTTTCCTTTCCATGTACAAAATCTGATGGTCCTTCAGACAATTCCTTCCAATCAGATTTTGCTCTTTGTCCCCCCTCGTCTGCCTACTTAAGTCATCCTTAGATTACTTAGATACATTGTATGCATGTTGTGTGAATGGTTGTACAGATGCCATTTTGTCATTTTTCTGTTTGGTATGGATAGAATCCATGGGAGCAGAACCTATAGAAACAGGGATAACTATGCATAACATGTTTCCATTTGTGTAAAAATAGTCTTACACTAAGGTGTGTATATACTAAATTGGTTGCACCTCTTAAGGATGATAAGAGGTTTACTTTTGTCTGCTTTTTAATTCTATTTTTGTGGCACTGACAAAACTCAGGGTCTTGCATATACATGGTCAGTTTCCTGCCAATGGGCTTCATCTTCAGTCCTGTGATGCCTTTTGTTATATATTAGTGTTTCCTATGTATATATATTACTTTGTACGGAAAGACAGTAGCTAGTAGAAGAGAAAATAACTTAATGGTAATTAAAAGAATATTACTGTGATTATTAGTATAGATATATATCTAGACTCTTTAATCATTTTATGGCATAACCAGATTAGGACAGATATAAGGTAAAGCAGATAATACACTGATATTTTATAAAGTGTTCTTTCAGAAAAATCTTACTGTATTTTGTAAACATTTTCACTAAGTTATTTTTCTATGTCTTTATGATCTTTCACTTATGCTTAGCTAGGCTATTATATAATTGGTATTTTGACTATGTCTCTAAACTGACATACAGTGTAGTTGATAATGTACACATATACAATGTAGTTGATAATGTACGACATTATCTGATAATGTAGGGGGAAAACTCAATATGTTTTGAGAAGTGAATTCTTTTTCTTAGTATGTTTTTCTGTGGGTTACATTTTTATAGTGTATTTCTTTTTGAAAATGTGGATTTTGAAATCTCACCAGGTTTGATTGCTACCACCAAAAATAAGTAAATAGGGAAACACATAAATATTCAAAATGGTGTCCTGGCTAATTAACCCATTTGTGTGTACTCTCAGTCTTAGCTGTTTTTTTTTTTGTTGTTTTTGTTTTTTTTTCCCCCTGTTAAGGAAACCAATTCTGTAGTAAACTTCCTTTCCCTTTTAATGTGAAACTACAGAACGGTTGAATTTTACTTAAGTAAATATTTTGAAGATTTGTTTTGTAAATTATTTTATGTATTTTTAGTTGTGTGTCTTGTCATGTTATTTACTTTAATATCTCTTCCATTGGGGGGAAAATGGTCTTTTTGTTGTAATCTTTTCTGAACAACTGACAAGAGATTTTTTTTTCCCCTATAAAATAAAGTTGAACTGAAGGTTCGTAGTATTTTGCTTGCTTTAACATTGAGTTTATATTAGCAAGATGGCTTAGAAAGGAAAGTTAATGGAAAATAAATATTTTGATGTATAACAAAATCTTACAGAACATTTGGAATGTGTATTCTGTTCATACTGAAGTTTGTACAGTTGATTCTCTCCTTCCCTCTTTCTGTGGTTTCAGGCCTAGGCCTGTACAGCTTTTACCCACTGAGCTATCTGCTAGCCCCAGAGTGAGTATTTGGTTTGAGTTTTGGAGGAACCTATTTGTTTTCAAATAAAATATTTGAGAAGCCTTTTCCTGGCTGATGAGAAAAAAGAATGAATGTTCTAACCAGCGAATACTTGAGTTCCAACATATCTGATACTGAAGTTCTTAGGGAGAGAAAGTTTGCCCTTTGGTTTGAAGATGAAGTTTATTTGAAGCTTAAAGATTGCTTAAAGAAAGCTTAAAGTTGACCTTGAAGGTAGGAGGTAATGAAATTCAGATTGCTGGTTTTACTTTGTGCTGTGTTCCAACAGGGAGATGGTTTGGAGAAGCTGCCAAGTAGCAGTGCCATACATAAATTCGTTGCATGTGGGCCAAGGGCAGCAGGGTTTGACACTACTCATTTGCCACTAGCTTCACTTAGTCCCACAGTTATAGATGAAATGTGGTTTTGTGTATGTGGGGTTTTTTTTATATATATATAATTCTGTGCCTGGTCTGAGGCATTGTTTCCTTGTTGATAAAATGTAAATAATATTGTCTACAGAAAGGCTTCAATAGCTGATTCTGAGAATAAAATCCAGAACCTTGATTCACCAGTTTTAGTTCCTCAGCCAAGTCAGTTTAGCTAGGAATAATTGGTCAAGCAGCTTGTATTCTATGCTTTACTTTCCACATCTTTATAAAGTGGTATTATAATAGCATCTTTTAAGACAGTGGAAATTATGTGAGTTAATAGACACAAAGACACTACAATGGTGTATAGTAAACCCACAGTACTTACTAGTAAAAGTTACTGTCACATAGCTGGCTTATTATGAGGGCTAAATGACATGTTTTCTGTTTTGTTTTGTTTTTTTTAAGCCAAAATTCGTATGTCGCCTGCCACAGTAAAGGTGTCTTTCTTATATTATACAATAGATACTTTATCTCTCTTCATCTCATATAGACTTGTTAGGAAGAAACCTGATGTTGGCTACCCCTAACATACTTTCAGATATGCAGTAATTGTGCCAGGTGCCTTACAGTATTTATATTACTAGAAAAACTACACTGTTGTGATTAATGAATAAAGTTAAAGGCATTACCAGAAAGAAGAATATATACTGCAGTATATAGTAGATGTTAATTTTGTACTTACAGGATTTTGCAGACAGATAAGTTTATACAAAGTAGTAGTCTACATTAAGATAATTCTTACATCCTTAAACAAGTCAGGTATGATAGTTACGTATATTATATAATCCATTTGCTTGATGTCCCAAATTCCTAACTTAGCATTATCGTGCCTCCTCTGCATCTTTAATACAGCAATTAATCTCACTGTGGTAAGACTTTATAAAGGATAAATTGCTGTGTAACCCACTTGGACCTCTTTTGTTCAAGCAGGAAACCAACGTGTTAAGTAGCTTAAAAAATAAAAACACACAGATTCTTTTAGGAAAATTGGGATTTTATAATTTGTAATAGTAAAATGTGAGCTTTATATCTATTGAAATTACTTGACAGAAGTTTGCTTCCGAATAGAGCTTCTGTGTCTTTAAAGAATACGGAATGAGTCACCCCCTGCTCTTTTGGTAGATGCCTGGCTGGTGAACAGCTAAGCTGCTTTAGGCATGTAATAGAACATTCCATTTCCTGTTCCCTTGCTGACACAGAGGAGTGTTCCTGCTGGCAATGATCTAATCATAGTGCAGTAAGAAACATGGCAGTTTGATAAAACATGGTGGAGACAGCGGCTGAGATGGAAGCATATGTGCTAGAAGACATTCTTGAGGTAGGGTTAGGTCTGTAAATGAAATGAAAGTTGAAATTTGAACAAAGAAATCTTATCTGCTGGAATTGTTTCACAGATGAATAGATTAGAGAGCAGAGAGGCAGAGCATAAAAGCAAGATCCGGACAGACCTTATTTCCTGTGAGGATGTGTCAATCTGGTTCACGTGATTATTAAACTGTTTAAACATCATGTTTTATAAATTGTAGATACATTTGGTAGAAAAAAGGGAGAGAGGGTTTGGACTTAATTAAAAGCCTTGTGCTGGTGGTGACCTTTAGATTAACTCATTAGAAGGTGGGGTCTGCAAAGCAGCTTGAAGTAGGTTTAGTATCATATGTCTTAGAATTCATTTACATATCTAAGCCTAAAGCTGTGCTTGCACTTCCCGTAAAAAAAAAAAAAAAAAAAAAAAAAAAAAAAAAACCTGTGTATTATTTTAGCCCGGTAGTGTAATTGCTTATTTTAAGTGTTACACTCTAATCCTACATTTTTCATGTGACTTTACTGTAAAATAAATTAGGAATTTAATTTAAAAACCCTAAAATTTGAGTTCTGATGCTAGAATGCATATTGAAATCTCCTATGATTTAAGTCCATGAGTATTTTAAATTATTTTTTTCTGATTATATTATTTTTAAATGACACTATTTGAACAGAAAGCAGTTCAAGGAAATAGGTGCCAAAGTGAAACTGTACTTGATTATGGCCTTGGTTATAGCATGCTAACAAAAACTGTATTTACGTAAATCTCATACCCTTATCTGTGAGGATGCAGGGTTGTTATTGTGGTGGGCACTGTTTTTTCTTTCTCTTCTTTGAGAAAAGGAATAAAAAGCCTGGCTATTCAAATATCGAGGCTTTATGGTGGTGTGAGGATAATTGTTACCATTTCACTGTCTTCAAAAGAGAGATTTCATTGTGGGGAGAGGGCTTGGGAGCTAGCTGCTGCAAAGGGAAACTAGGCGGGGCCAAGAGGAGAAAAAAAAGCCTATGCGCATTATAAAGTGCTGCATGATCAATGAGCATTTTCTGGAGTCTTTCAGTGTGTGCCTGGAGCTGACATTGCAGCTAGTCTCAGGGTTCTGCAGAATGAAAACTGATTCCATTGTATTACTACCTCCTTGCAGACACCTGCCAACATGCCCCCCCAACCTTATTGTGTAAGTTGAATTGTGTAGTTAATTTCTATTCTCTTCTCTACTTCACCCCTAGCTTTGACCCTATTAGTTAGTTTCCTTTAAAATGCTGTGAAATTATTTACTGTAAAACAGTGGTATATACATTCATATACAAGTGGTCACATGACTTCTTTGGCAATCCAGTTTAAGCAGACCTAGTTAGATTTTAAAGGGCTGGTGGTGCTTTTTAATTTGTTCTTTAAAAGATTTGCTTGGATTTTGTAGAAATGTGATTCATGGAGCTTTGATAAACTTATTTAACAGTTTTCTTAGGACATTTAAATATAAGATTATAAAATATTTTTGATGTTTTCATTTTCTTATGAAAAAAACCCTTTGATAAGAGTTTTGTACTTTACAGATCCTTTCCTGCTGGCATAACAGTGTCTTATAATTATCTCCATTAAATGCCAGGTTTAGATGTTGCATCATTTATTTATTCACTATTATCAGTTATTAAAGTCACTATAATTTTGTTTATCCTAATTTCCCACCTATTTTAATTTGGTTTCTTTATACCTGTTGCATTAAACTCTAACAAGTTTTCTGTTTAAAATACTACAATTTAATTTAGTTGGCAGAATGGATGTGAAAAATTTTCAAGTAACAAGAGGATTACATTTTCAAAAGTGAAAGTATTTAGAATGGTACAGGGCCAGAATAAATAGGCAAAGAATATATTTTCTAACTCTGAATTGGTACAGTTTTCAAAAGTGCTTTAATATTGTAAGTAAGTAGACAGATCTTCTATAATGAACTTTCCAGAGAAATAACCTCTGGCTTCTTTTTTCTTTTTTTTAAGAGCTTACTTACTATAAATGTTCACAATGGCTAATGAAGTGTACCTGTCTAGTAGTGCCAATCTTATTGTAAATAACATTAAGTGTGCTATTGTAGCTTCTGCCTTTGCCACTTTAGATTTATTAAAAATATCAAACTGTATTAGATATTTAAATTTATATTAAATATCAATTTTTCTGGTTTGTAACTTGACCCTTTGAGTCATATAAGTTTCAAAGGGTCTCTTATTAAATCTTAGAAAAAGAGAACTTAAAACCAGAAATACAGACATATATCCATAGTACTGTGGTTATGTTTTTAAATTTAATTTTTCTTGTGATTTACTTTTAAACCACATTTTAACGTCTTAAACATTTTATATGTATATACTACACTTCTGTAAAAGGAACTAATAATGCTCAAGATACTAGAAAATTATTAGAAATATAATAAACTTTCGTCCAGTATATAAATACTTTTGTTAATCTAATATTTGTTTTGTATAGACATGTATCTAATTTCAGAATGTCATGATTTTCCTGTCAGTTACATGCAGTAGCCTGTCTCAGCAGTCCTCAGAGGATCAATGGGAAGAGAAGCCCTCAGTTTTATGAGAGGTGTAGAGTAGTCTGAACTGGGGTAACTGAGGGCTGTGTGTTTGTGAAACTTGAGGACTATATATAGGTGTTGTATGCAGTGACATGAAATACAGGAAATTATTCATCTTTTAATTACATTTCTAATCCTTTAAACTATATTCTTTGGTTTTATTTTTTCTTTTGAAAATAAATTTATGAAAATTAGGAATATTGAGTATAATTTTCATGCTCAGTCTTGTATTTCTTTGTCAGTTAAAGCTAGGATTATTGATTTATGCTTGACGTTATAGGTCACAGTATTTATAAGGTAAAAGGCCTGTCTTCATGTTCATGGCTTGAGCACTTGACTGCAGTCTTTTGAGTTGAAGCTGAAATAATAAGTATAATATTGAAATTAAATAAACACGTTTATCATGTAACCCCATTGTATTGTATAATCTTACTTGATATGCATGTGTTTTTTTTTTTTAAGATTGAAAAAGCCATAGAGCAGTTAACTATTTTTCATTTGTCAAGAGGTAGGCAAATCATAAATCATTCTATATGTAGTTCAAATAGGGAACCTCTGTGCTGTTTACTTACCATTGACTGTTTTTGGTAGTGGTTATAAGTCTCCCGTGTAAGTAGTCTCTTCTTGGTTACTGGCTATATCTCATTTTATATTGTAAAGCACACCAGCACATTTAACACACACTCTACTAGGAAGAACTGGATGGAGTAGCCCTTAGGTCACAGATACAAGTCAGTGTGCTGGAAATAACTAAGTATGCAAATTGTTTCCGTTGATATGTAATTTCAATTCAAAAAGAGGTTTTATAATTGAAGTGAGACATGTTAGATGAGTAAATATAATCTGTTTACTCATTTCTGGTTTTTTAAAGTACATGTAGTGTGGGCAGATGAATACTAGAAATTCAGTAGTTAACCCAGCTTATTTTGTTTCACGAGGTTAAAATTTAAGGATATGGAAGAAGAAATTTTTGCCATTAAAGTCTAAAATTGAGAACCTATGTCAATCTATGTTTGTTTACTAACACTGTTCATTGTTTCCTGTCTAAATAACTTAAAGTCTATTTTCAGAAGTATCTTTAGAAAGCTGACATTTTTCATTTATTTTATTACTCCTTATCTGTGCGTGCCCACAGTCTTCTGGTTAAGAGACATTGTCTAACTGTGTAAGAGTCCAGGGTGGCTTTGAACTCAAGAGTTCTCCATTCCTCTAATGTAGCTGTGCCTTCTAAATGTACTACCACCATTCTTCCTTAAATTGTCATTTTTAATTGTTTATTGTTTGGATTTCATTGTAACATTCTCATAGTTGGCTTTTTATGTGTATATGTGTATGTATGTATATTTGTGAGGGGCTGTCAAATATTTTTGACATTTAAAGCTCTGTACATATATAATACATACATGCTTACATATACTACACACACATGTTCTTTTGGCTATTTTTTTTTTTTTCAGTATAAATTTGTTTTTAGCCTAGTTTGTCTTGGAATAGGTAAGCAGAAGTTGCCACATTACTTTCATACCAACTTTGGGAGTACAAAAAATCTCTAAAAGGTAAGTTTATGGTAGTAATTCCTTTATCATTTAGAAACATTTTAATGACTAACAGAGGTCCAGACTGTTTACACAAAGGTAGAAATAAATATAATTACTCCCACAGGAGAATATCAGTTTCAGATGAGGCTATGCAGTTAGCTTCTAATCCCACACTGATTGTTGTAATCTAGTGGTCAGTGTTTTGTGTGGATCATGGTGTGGGATGATCTGTGTGATGCAGTATCTGCAAATAATAAAACAAATAAAAAGCATTGGCAAATAAATGGCTGCCAGACTTTACAGTCTGAATTTGGCCCTAGGACCTACTTGGTGGAAAGAGAGAATCGACTCCCACAAGTTGATCTCTAATCTCCTCATGTATGTTCCATAGCATACACTTGAGTATGTGTACACACACAGGCACACACACCTTATGTACCTAACATATAAATGTAAAGAATCATATTGTATAATGTTACCACTACTGTCTAAAAATGGAAAACTTGTCCACGTTGTGTCATGGTACAGTATCTGATATTTTCCAGAGTCTGGTTGTTCCTGGAAGCCTGAATTTAATAGTTAACAACATACAATATGAACAGTCTTTCTTGAAATGACATTCTCGGTTTCTTCATTTTTGAGAGAATGTCTACCAACTAAATCTGAATAAAAAAATCCTTTAAAAATGGCATTCTATGTTTTGTTCTGTTCATATCCTCAAGTTTTTATTGAGGTAACTATCATACACATTAAGCAGAAATACCTTCAAATTTACTATATAGAATTTTTTTAAAAAATGATGTACTCATGGTTGAAGATTTTTATTTAAATTGCTGGGGCATAGTGGCAGTACACCTACAATCCTTGCTGAGATGGACAGGGTTCTATGAGCTCCAGGATAGGATAAGATAGCCACAGAGTTCTGGCCAGCCTGAGGAAAGAAGGTTGGTGGGGGCGGGGGGGGTGGTTCTCTACTGCTTTGAGTCTACTGCTGTGCTTTGTGTGCACTATACAGGAAGGCTGCTACCTGAGACCATCTCCTAAAAGTAATTTTGACTGTTGAGTACTTCTGGAGAGAGTCTTGGGTATCTGAAGAGGTAGATAACCTGCTTTACAGAAGTTAGGTCCCAGTTATCACATTTGAACAACTATCAGCTTACCTGAATATCACCCAAGTTAACTACCCTTAAGAGGAGCAAAAACTATTTAGATTTTAGATTTAAGTAAACTTCATTCTAATGCATTGTTTTATCGTTTTATTGAATTTACTAATTTACCACATAGTCTAAATTTGATTTCTGTCTTTGCCACTCAGAATTTTTAGAAGTGAAGAGTTTGAGGACTTTAAATAGTGAGAAGATTACAACCAAGAAAATTGGTTGCTTTTCTTTTATGAATTTCTAGTTTATTATGTGTATGGTTGAGTGCCTGCATGTATATGTGTGTATGATGTGCCTGGTGCCTATGGAGTTTCTGAAGAGAGGGTCAGATCCCCTGGGACTAGTAACTCATGGTTGTAACTAGCTACCATGAGGCTGTCGGGAACTGAAGCCATTCCTCTAGAATATAAAGTGCTGGACTATCAAGCATCTAGGAACTTATTTTTGTTGTAAAACAATATTAAATACTAGTCTCATGACAGAGATATTTAAAAACTGAAATGATTTTATAAATTCTGTCAGATGTCATTCTCAGTCTGCATAATTAGGGATTATTTGTAAGTTGTTTGATCACATGGTCTGGGAAGTGAGAGACAAGAGTACAGTGGTGGCAAAAGCATTTGGGAGGCAAGGAAGGTGGATCTCTGGGTTCAGGGAAAACACCGAGAAACTGTCTTAAAATACCAAAGAGAGAGTCAGAAGACAGAGACATGAAACATTTATTTCAACTTTGAACTATTTTTTTTCCTTCTTTCTTTTTTGGGGGACAGTGGGAGGTGATCCTTTATTAAGCAAGGTAAAGAGACAAGGTGGCTGAATTTGCATCAGGTAGAAACGGCCTTGAACAGTTCTCACCTTGAAAGCTGTAGATTTCGTCTTGTCTTTGTGTGTGCACTGACAAGGATGCTGCTTTGGTTTTCATTCAGTCCTGAGGGTTTTTGTTTGTTTTTTGTTTTTTGTTTTTTTCTTAGAGACTATTTTGGTTATATATTTAGAAAATGGCTGCCAAAATGACTTTGTGAGTAAATTGCCACAAAGTCTAAGTACCAGGATTCAGTTCCCAGAATCACATGGTGAAAGGAAAGAACCAATTCCTGCACCTCCATATTTGTAATGTGTGTCTCTGTCTGGCTCTGGCTCTGGCTCTGGCTCTGGCTCTGGCTCTGGCTCTGGCTCTGGCTCTGGCTCTGGCTCTGTTTCTTTCTGTCTGTCTGTGGCTCTGGCTCTCTCTGTCTCTCTCTCTCTCTCTCTCTGTCTGTCTCTCTCTCTCTCTCTCTCTCTCTCTCTGTCTCTGTCTCTCTCTCTCTCTCTCTCTCTCTCTCTCTCTCCACACACATACACATAAAGACTCACAAAGTAAATAGACACCTGCTCCACAATGTTCATTAGCAGCCGTATTTATAATAGCCAGAAGTTGGAAAGAACCCAGATGTCCTTCAACAGAGGAATGGATACAGAAAATGTGGTATATTTACAAAGTGGAATATTACACAACTATTAAAATCAATGAATTTGAGAAATTCTTAGGTAAATGGTTGGAACTAGAAAGTATCATCCTGAGTGAGGTAACCCAATCACAAAAGAACACATATGGTATGTACTCACTGATAATTGGATATTAGCCAAAAAGCTCACAATATCCAAGATACAACTCACAGACCACAAGAAACTCATGAATAAGGAAGACCAAAGTGTGGGTGCTTTGGCCCTTCTTAGAAGGGGTAACAAAATTTTCTTGGGAGCAAATATGTAGACAAAGGATGGGACAGAAACTGAAGGGGAGGGGCTGTCCAGAGACTGCTCCACCTGGGTATCCATCCCTTGTGCATTCACCAAAGGTAGACGCTGATATGGATGCCAGGAAGTGCATGCCGACAGGAACCTGATATAGCTGTCCCCTTAGAGGTCTGCCAGAGCCTGAAATATACAGAGGTGGAAGCTCACAGGTAACCATTGAGCTGATCATGGGGTTCCCAGTGGAGGAGTTAGAAGACTGAAGGAGCTGAAAGGGTTTGTGGCCCTATGAGGAGACCAACAATAACCAACCAACCAGAGCTCCCAGGTTCTAAACCACCAGCCTGGGAGCACATAGGGAGGGACCCATGGCTCCAGCTGTATATGTAGGGGAGGAAGACAGTGTCAGGCAAAGGTGGATGAGGAAGTCCTTGGTCCAGTGAAGGTTGGATGCCCCAGTGTGGAGGAAATCGTGGGTGGGGAGGCGAGGGTGGGTGAGGCCATGTCCTCATAGAAGCAGGAGGAGGGGGGATAGGATGGGGGTTCTTGGGTGGGGGGAAAAGGGGATTGCATCTGAAATGTAAATAAAATATCCAATTTAAAAAAAAAGAAATTTTCATGTACTATGTGTCCTTCCCTCATAAAAGCACTAAGCCAGGGAGGAAAGTGCTTGTTGCCCAAGCCTGAGTGCCTGCCTGAGTTTGGCTCTCTAGCACCTAAGGAAAGTCTGTGGGCACATTGGTTCTCAGCAAAGGAAGGCAGAGACAAGAGAATCCTTGGGGCTCATTGTTCACACACAAAACAGTAGGGGGTGTGGTGTTGGGGAGACAGCAAAATTCAGTTTGGCTTAGTAAGCACAGTATGGTTTTTGATAAATCTCCTAACTTGTCTTTATAGTCTTTGGTCTTACATTTTGTGTTTCCATGTCACCTTGGCAATAATGCTATTACAGCTGTCAACCTGCTACTAATGGATGCTTCAAAGTACTACCTTAAGCTTGCCTTCCCCTTGAAGTGTTCTCCGTCTAACCTTCCTTTCATTCATTTACTTCTACCTTTTTTATTCTGAAAAAGTAATGGAACACAGTACATTTAAGATACTTTATAGTTTGTGTTATATCTCTGATTAAATGGAATTATAGACATAGGGATGTGCCTCTTAGATTTAAAAAGTTTGCATATGTTTAACATATTTATATAAAGCATTATACTTATGTGATTATAATTACATAAAAATAATTTAAAGTAATTTATAGAGCATATACTTTGTAAAAAACTAAAAACAAAACCAGTATTAATAAGTTAAGACTAGGGGTAAGGGCACAGCTCAGAAGCATATATGCCATAAGCATATTTCATGTGAACTGACAACCAGTTCTAAATGTGGAATTGGATGGACTTTGATCCGTGCATAGTTGATAGCTTCTTGGTAGATGAGACAATCTGGTGAACTCACATTTCTCCCAAACTTAGATCTGAGGAAACACTTTCTTATTTGGTCTCAGTAATGGAAATACACAGCACTAAGTTTCATTTGTTTCTATAAAGTATTTATTATCCAAAGATTTATTAACAAAATGAACTTGGTTAAAAAATAATGAAGTACTCAGTTATCGTATGTTCTGATTTGTTTCAGGCTAGTATTAGAACTGGGTTGCAAACTGGTGCGTTTGTGGTCTGCTTTGGACCCTTAAGGTGAACATAGTACACACACTTGCTGCATTTTCTTGAACTTCTCTCTGCATTGGTGTGCAGTCTTCACAAAAAAAAAAACACTTTGCAAATAGTTTGTTAAATTTGCCTTACAAGTATCTTATCTGTTTAATGTTGTAGATGCTAATTCTTTTTTAAAAATTACATTTGTGTGTTTATTCTGTGTGTGGTGTATGGCAGCTCACATGTGCCATTGTGCACATGCAAAGGTCAGAGGACAGTTCGCAGAAATTTGTTCTGTTCTGTCATGTTATGAAGCAGTTCTTCAGGTTTGGTGCAGGTGTCATTATCTGCTAAGCCATTCTGCTGGCTCAATAATTGTTATTTTCTGATTGTTTGCTGCTGCTTTGTGTATAAGAGCACAGTACATATTCACCTTCTAACTTTTAAGGTAGCTAAAAATTACTTTTTTACTCAGTATTTTTTAAAAATAATGTTTGGAATTTCTGTATCATTTTTGGTGTTTTTTCATCTCATAAGAAATTATATTTTTAGTCTTAAATAGTTGAGTTGATAGTTGGTTGGAATGTTCCTATGCTTTGGATGTTTGTCATGTCTATGCTCTTCTCCTGTTTTTGCTTTCCTGACATTAGGTTAACGAGTGCATCTGCTGTCATGCCCAGCTTTATTTTACATAGGTGTTGGGGGTTGAGCGTAGGGCCTCATGACTGACTAGCTTTCTAACTCCTCCCACCCCCACCCCCACCTTTCACTTCTGGTACTGGCAATTGGTACTCTTATTTTCTTTGTGCTTCCCATTGGTTCACATTTCATATTACTGAGTTTATTTCATCTCGTATTTTATAGATTTTTTGCCAATCATCTTCTGTGTTCTCCTTACTTTAATTTAATTTTGTTTCCTAGTTTATGAGGAAATCTTTCTATTTTCCTTTTATTAACCTTCATAAGCTGTATATTTTCTTCTATGGGCTGCTTTATGTATATGTTACGTCTTTTGATACACTTTTTAATTTGTTAATTTTCAGGTTTCAGTGTTTTTAGATTTCTCTTATGACTTCACTTTTGATTTGTTTTGTCTTGCTCAGTTGATTTCAGTGTAAAATTAAGCTTTCCTGCCTACCATTTAGGTATTTGTTCCGATATAATGTCCTGTTTATATGCTGTTTGGGGGCAGAATTTGAGAATACAATTCTATAGACCATTTTTGGTCATATGGTCAAATTGGAAAACTTATTTTGGGAAAGGTTGTGTGAGCCATTTTAAGTTGTTATATTTCTAAATATGTTAGAATATTATGGGTTTCCACTTAAATTATACATAATCAAAAATATACTTAGAGTTCATTTTATTTAAATCTGTTGAAACTTGTATGGGCCATTTTGGAGAATGTTTGACGGGTACTTTAAAGAATGTATTAATTGTTAATGTGTTCCATAAATGTGAGGCAGATTATGTTAACTAATGATGCATAAATCTTTTACATGCGTATGGATTTTCTGTCAGCTTGTTCTCTTGCTGAAAGACATGCTTGAAATTACAATTCAATTATAATAATAGAGAGGTCTGTTCTTTTTCTGTCAGTTTTTGCTTTGTATATTTTGGAGCTTCATTCAGAAATATTTGCAAATTTGAGACCATTTTGTTTTCCTGTCAAAATGATCCTTTTAATGTTATTATATCTTTCTCTTAAGTTTTGTTAATACTGTCTTGAAGTATGTGTCATTAATTTTCCCATGAGAAATGCTCATGTGTAACATCTTCTCCATATAAAGGATATTTCCTAGGAGTGGCCTGCCATGTAGATAATTCTTGCTTTTTCTTTCTAAATCAGCCTGAATCTTTTAGCTGGTATTTAGTTCATCTCTTTATGTAATTAAAACTTTTGTTTTCTTACCACCTTATTTTTTATTTGTCCCATTTGTTACTACTCCTTTGTTTCATGCCTTTTTATTGTATAATTTTGTACATTCAAATTTTAATTGACAAGTCAATTGCATATTTTTATTTTAGAATATGCTTTAACATACCAATTTAATATTAAAATAACGGATGTGTGTGTTTCCATGTTTTCATGATAGTTTCTGTGTTTTTAAAGGCTAGGTAGAATATATACTACATTTTCTTTATCCATTCATCCTCCTGTGGGTACTTTGTTTGAAGAGTACAGTCTCTTTGAAATACAGAAAATACAGATTTAGTTCTCCACGGTGGCATTGGTAAATCATGGTAATTTTGTTTTTAGTATTCTGAGGAACGTCAATACTATTTATATTAATGGCTTTAATAGACATTTCTTACAGTATCATAGCAGTATTCTTTATTCTACATATTCTTGTAAACCTTTATTGCCATTGTTCTTAATTTTTGTTTTGAGATACCAGTTTACTAATGTAGTCCTTCCTGGCCTCAGATTCACAGTGCTCCTGCCTCCCAAGTTCTGTAATTATAGCATGCATTACCTTGATTCAGTTGTTTTAATAATTGTCATTGAAGCAGGTATAAGGCATATCTCATGACGATTTCGAGTAACACTTCTTAAAGATGTATTAACTTTCCTCTGTATATCTGTTGGCCATCACTTTTCTTTAAAACAAACAAAACAAAAAAGTCTGGCAGAATGTCTAAATGTTTTTTGTTCAAGATACTATTTTAATATTTATGTAATAAACTTCGTGGTTTAATTATTATCCTTTATCTGTCCATCATTGATTTTTGTCTTGACCTTACATTATTGTTACTGTTCTTATGTTGAAAGCATGTCCCAGAATTGGAATCTCTTGAGGGGGTGGAGAAGAAGAAAAGCAAATCACAGTATTGCTCACCTCTGGTATTGTGAGACTTACGGACAAAGATGATTTTAAGCTATTTTTTCCCCAAACTCTCCAAAAGAATAAAAAATCGTTTCTTTCTTAAGTGATTAGAAGTAGAGATTTTAAGTAGGCGCTGCCTTGCAAACAATTTTCTGAAGGAATATTTCATGGTCTGTCACAGTAGGTGTTTTCAGTGTTTAAGGACTTCAGACAAAGTTTTTCTTAGTTATTTTGTAATTGATACTTAGTTTGTTCCCCGGCTAGTGCACTAAATCTTTTCAGTATTTCTTTTTTAATCATACCTGTAAAATACAATTCTCATGAAATGTGTTTAATAATAAACAGGCAAATCACTGTTACAAGAACAATTAATAATTTATATTTTCTAGTTTTGTAAAAGAGTAAATTCATAGAAATTTTTATTGTAACACTAAGACACTATACAAAGAAGCTGTGCATCTGTTCTTAGAAACTTTTTAGTGCATTAAAAAAAAATCATGGGAATGGTTTAGCATCTCCAACCAAAGGCCTTGGCAGAGTTAAGTAAGTAGTGTCTTTAGTGAAGTTATGTACATTCAAGAAACTGCCTTCTGGGTTTCCTGTACTGTTTTGGCTTGAAGTACAGCTAGAAATCAGACAAAGTTCCTACATTCATGAAGTTTTTATTTTATTTGGCAAGACTGACAGTATGCAGCTAGATAAGTGAATGCCCTTTAATATAATAATAGTATTAACTAGAATTATTTAGTGTTCAATGTACTAGTATAAATCTAAAGCTTGAGCAGACTGTGACAAGAGAGGTTGTTGTGTTCATAGGGACTTAGTGGCAAATTGAGCAGATACTTGAATGTTGAATTCTAGATAGAGGAAGTTGTAAGTATAATGTTTCTGAGGAAAGCCCCTATGATTGGTAATTTGAAGGGGAGGAGATTGAGAGACAGTAGAGATAATTTCTATAAAGAAATCAGTAAGTGGGATGTTTTTTCAATTATGTAGAAGATTGCTGTGAGGTCTGTGAAGGAAAGAGGAGTGTGACTTGTTAGCCTTTCTGGAGTTCTCTCTCATTTTTCGTTTCTATACAAGGAGTGCACTTGCATGTGTGCACATATGGAACCAAGCTAGCCTATGTCATTTGGGGGACCTGTGGAGCCTCTCTGACCAATAATGTGTAGAGAGTTATCTCATGCCTGATGCAAGATTGCCATTTAATAACCCCTGTATTCTAGAAATAGCATTGTTTATTCACTTATGCAGGATCTCTCTGTTCAAACTCCTTTTTTGTTGTTTTAAATTGTATATTTTTGGTTAACTTACAGAGTGTTTCCATAAGACTTTTCATACATCTTTGTTTTATTTAGCTCACTTTTCCTATCTCCACATCCAAATCTCAGTGCCTTAATTTTTGTAATGTAAACATTATTCAATAATATAAGCGGTGATGTAATACCATTATAATTTGATTTCCTATTTTCTATCACAGGACATCTCCTTTTAGTAGCTGAGAACTATGCCCACTCGAGATATCTAATTAATTTATAGTTTAGTTGGCAGGAAATTAGCTTAAATACTTAATACGTATTTGTTTCTGAATAGCCACAGACAAATAGAACATTGGGCAAATAGGAAATGCTATAGATCTTTTAAAATTGAATGTATTTTTTTATATTTTAAATGTAGACAATAAATTGTAATACTTGAGTTTTATATATAATACTGTAAAACTTTGATTTAGACTTTCAGTGGCTCCAGCCTTATTTGCCTACTACTATGTGTTTGTCAAGACACCATAATAATGTCACTGAAAAACTATGCAGCACCACTTGGATTGATGGATTTTTTTTTAAGCATGGATTTTAATTTTATCTTTCTAGAAAAAATATTATTAAAAATTACTGTGCTGCCAAGATGGCTCATCAGGTAAAGCCTGGGGACACCTTTGATACCTGGAACTGACATAAAGATAGAAGGAAAGAACTAACTCTGCAAAATTTTCACCTAAACTCTACACATGTATACCTATGGCCTGCATTCTCATATACACATTATACATACATACACATACATATACATACAATAATACTTCTTCAAAGTACATGAAAAACAATGAATTACTGCGCTCGTTTCAAAGCCCAACATGGTGATGCATGACTCTAATTCCAGCACTTGGAAGCAGAGGCAGGCAGATCTCTGAGCTTGAAAGCCGACTTGGTGTTTGTAGGGATCTCCAGGCCTCCCAAGTCCACATGGTAAGATCCAGTTTTATAGCTGTACCGCTCCTCCTGAATTACAATTTCCAGGGCTTATGTTACTAGTGTGAAAACCTTTTTATTAGATTATGTTCCCAGTGAGCAGCAAAAACCTTTTAGTTACAGAAAGCTAGAAATACTTAAGTCATGTGAAATGGTTCCTGGAGAAAGTACTAAACGGGGAAGCCACAATCCATATTCATTATTTAAATGTGTATTTTAGAACCTAAAAGAACTACTTATATGTCTGATTAAAAGTAATTAAGGAATGTTGTCCATCTATGTTTTATGAAATTTATTCAAAATCTCTGGTTGTTACTAGAGATTAATATTTAAGATTTAATATTAGTTGCTGTTTTGATTTATTTTTATTTTATGTGTATGAGTGTTTTGCCTCCTCTTTGTAAGTGTACTATCCACAGAGACCAGAAGAGGACATTGGATCCCCTAGAACTGGAGTCCCAGAATGTTGTGAGCTGCCATGTGGGTTCTGGGGACTGAACCTGTCCTCCTCAAGTACAGAAAGTGCTTGTAACTGCTGTCCTGTCTCTCCAGCCCCTAAAATCATTCCTTTAGGTCATTTGGCACACTTTCTAGGGCTTATGTAACTACTATTTAAGATTTTCCAGGTAAACCACTTTCAAAATAATTTTTTAAAGGCTTACTGTAATAATAATAGATTGATGGTCAACATATTTCCAAAAATAAATTTTTTTGTTACTTTTTGAGACAGTGTCTTACTATGTAGTTCTGGCTGACCTGAAACTCCCAATGTAGTCCTGGGTAGCCTTAAATTCATAGATCTGACCCCTCTGCCTCTCCCTCTCAGCCTCCTCTACCTCTGTCTCATTAATCTTGTTCAGTTTAGTTCCTTAAACTTTTTTCCTGCTTTTTGGCCTTTTCATAAGCCAAGATGCATATTATTTTGGACTAATATATCTTCTCTAAACAAGGAAGCAAATGTGGGTAGTTGTCCTGTCTTCTGATGAGAAAGAGAGGAACACTGCTTTATATTTGAGCGTTTATGAAACTTGGTATCTAAATACACCCAGTTTTTAAAACTAATCTGTTTAGGAAATGCAGTTTATTTTAAATTTAGGATTTCTCATTTTAATTGAACCTAAAGTCATGCTAATATAAAATTCAAAAGACTTACCATAAAAGTGGCTAATTTCTTCTCAGTTTTAATACTTTGGAATTGGATAGATACCCAAGCAAACATATTTTTCAGCATGGCATTAAAATATTTTGTTTTATATATCTTTAGATTTGTACAAAATAACTTAAAGGTCAAGGCAAAATGCTAGTTATAATTGATATCTTTGAAGTGGGCTTTCCACTGTACACATGTGGAGGTCAGAGGACCACTTGAGGGGGAATCAGTTCTCATTCCTACCCTGTGGGTCTTATGGATATATAATACAGGTCATTGGGCTGGATATCAAGTGATTACTTTGAGGTGCCATTTCACTAGTCAGGAAATTACTGTTTTGAATGACTTGTTTTTTACTTTTGAGAGCAAGTTTGTTAGACAGGTTTTGGGCTTCCTTTCTAACCCAGACTGCCCTAGAAAGTGGAATCCTCCCGAGTGTTGGGATTACACTGGTGAGACCTCATTTCTGGTTTTTATTTTGTTGAATACCTGTAATGTTCTTGGAGTACGGGATGGTAGCAGCTTCGGGTATGTTTAACTATTTAAGAACGTAGCCAAGAAAAGGTAATCTAGCAATTCTGTTATACAGAGCTGAAGCTCAGCTGAGAAAGTACTAAGAGAGACATTCTGCAACGTTGCCAGTGAAGTAGGTCATTGTTAAAATATGGTTTTGTTTTTGAAGTCACCCTGCTGTACAGTTTAACAAATACAAAATGAAAAAAAAAAATGGTGTAGGGGTCATGTTTACATAAGCTGGTCAAAGAATAGAAGGTATTCAGGAATTAAAAGTTCTGCATTAGGAAACCAGACAAAAAGCAAATTAAACAAAAGTTCCAAATAAAAAAATGGTGAAGATAAAAACAGAATTTCTGAAGGAATGATTAAAATTGAAAGAGGAGGGAAAAGACTTGAAAGGATACATCTTGTTTGTTGACTGTGAAAAACATTATGTTGTCAGGAAACCTGTCCATATTTAATAAATGGCTAGTAACAGGGTCAGTGATGCCTCAGTGGACAGAATTGTTTGCTGCCAAGCCTAATGATTTGGGAGCAATGACTAATAAGTTTGATATTCAGGACCCATATGGTAGAAAGAAGCAGCAAACTTCTTACAAGGTTTCCTCTGATTTCTGCGCATGTGCTATGACACATGCCTACACACACAAATAAGTGAACTTTTGAAAAGATATACCTTAGTAGTAGAGTACTTTCCTAACGTGTGAAAACCTGAGTTTGATTTGCAAGAGTTATAAAATAAATAAAACTAACAAGGGACTGTTACAGATAGCTTTATGCCCATAAGGTTAAATTAGATGAAATGAACAAATTCTAGGATATCCATAATACCAAATCTCACTCAGGTATCAATACCCTGAAAAATCTGAGAAATTATGTTTATGATTTAAAATGTTCCCACATAAACATCTTACTGTCCAGATGGCTTGGTGTATAAACTACACAAAGTATTAAAGGGAAATATACTATATATATGGTGGAAAACAGACATTGGGGAATCACATCTCCATGTTTGAGACCTGCATCAGTTTGATACCAGACAATTATAAAACAGTTACAAAGGGCTCATGAGATGCTTCTATGGTGAAGGCACCTTTTGCAAAGTCTGACTACCTGAGTTTATTCTCCAGAATACTAGTTTTAGAAAGAGAACTGAGTCCTCCAAGTTAATGATGTGTATGTTACAGTAAGTAAATGTATTTAAACATTAGTTGGCCAATGCAATTCATGATGTCAACATACTTGAAGGAAAATATTTTATTATCTCAAGTAGGTACAGAAAAAGATCAAATTTGATACCCACTAATTAAAAACTAATTATAAGGGTCTGACCTGATAAGCATCAGAAGAAACTTTGTAGCCAATGTAAGACGTAGTATTGGTGCTGGATTTTTTTTTTTTAAGTACCAATTGTAATACCACTAGAAAATATTAAATAATTAGGAATGACATTTAATAAACAATAGTTTAAACAAAGGTAGCTTTAAAAATGAACATATAAACCTAATATTGTGAAAGATGTCTATTCTTAGGGTGTTCATGAACACAGTTCCAGTCAAAAATTTCAAGATTTTTGGTGGGGTGGGGTCTTTGGGTTTGGCAGTAACATTTTAATATTTGTATAGGAAAAGCTGTAGAATAACCAAAACACTTTTGAAAAGTAAAGAAAAATTTAAGATTTACTAGAAACAATTTTTTAAACCATGATGGATGATAAAGCCATACTTTTAAAGATGGTTTGTTCCATGGATAAAAAGAGAAACATAGCTTAATGAATGAGTTTGGAATTCTAGAGAAGATCCGTAATATTCATGGTACCTTAGTTTTTGACAGAGCTGCTGAGGGGAATTAATAAAGAAAATAGTTTTCTTAATCAATGGCAAAATGTTCAAGTGTCATTTTTATAGAAAGAAAGATTAGCTTGAAACTCATATATGCAAAAATTCACCACGGAATCATGAATGTAGTAACAGACAAGACATTATACATTCTAGAAAAAAAAAACCATAGGAGAAAATCTTTATGACCTTGGGTAAGTAAATATATTTAGATAGGATACTGCACAAACAAAAGAAAGTGAGGAATTTGGACTTTAACAATATTAAAAGTCTGTTTTTCAGATGCTACTGAGAAAAAATTCTAAAAGAGGAACCCACCAGTTAAAAAACACTTGACAAACCACATGACTAATAAAGGGCTTGTACCCAGATAATTCAGTTTCCTACAGATCAGTAAGAAAATTCCAATAAAAATTGAGAAAGGAATATGATAGACCCTTTAGCTCTATCATAAGCCTAATAGAATATATTTTGGATATAGGATATATAATATGAATAGAGAACATAATACTTGGATTAATTTTTAACTTTTACATACAAGTAGCATTGATTGAATTGAATCTTAACAGTACTTGATTTGGGGGCTGGAGAGATGGCTTGGTGGTTAAGAGCATTGACAGTTCTTCCAGAGGACCCAGGTTCAGTACTTAGCACCCAAAAGAGGGCTTACAGTAGTCTGTAACTCAAGTTTCAGGGTCCCTACACCCTTTCAGCAGAAGTACATGTATGCAAAACACCAATGAATACAACATAAATAAATTTTAAAACAGTATTTGATTTGATATCAACACTTCCTCATTTAAAAATAATTAGGCTGGGTGAGGTGTATCCCAGTCCTCTAGTGGCAGAGACTGGGATCTCTGCATTCAAGCTTATCATTATGTTCTGGTGAGCTCCAGGGCAGCCAGAACTTCATAGAGAGACCCTATTTCAAGATAGTAGTAGGATTAATTGGGGAACTATGTAGTGGTGTACATCTCTAATTCCAGCACTTGGAAGGTGATAGCTGAGGGGATGGTCAAGGCCTACCTGGGCTACCTGAAACCCTATTTAAAAAACAAAAGCAAACAAACAAAAATTAGATATACATGTTTTAGGTGAATGGCATGTACCAGCAAGTTAAAAGTTAATCTTATATATTTCAAATAATGTAACTGTCATACTGGCTATTGGTATTTTTACTAAATACATAGAAATATTTAGATAATTCTTTTACTGTGATTCATGAGGTTGGAGGCAGTGCTGAGAGATCTCTGTGTAGCTCAGTCTAGCCTAAAACCAATAGTTCTTGAATGCCAGGAGCATGGGCATGTGAGACTATGTTCTACTTTGATTTTTTTTTTTAGTGCCTGAACTCCCAAGTTTTTCTTTTGCTGAAACCACACTAAAAAAATGCACGTTAACGCTTGTTTACTTGTATTATTGTTATTTCATATACAGTAGTGTTTTTTGCTTGCATGTACGTAAGCGCATTGTGTGCATGTATTGTTCAGGAGAGCTAGAATAGGGCTTCAGATACCCTGGAACTGTAATTATGTTTGTGATGTTTGTGAGTGGCCATATGGGTGCTGGGGACTGCACCTGGGGCCTGGGAAACAGCAATGAGTGTGTGTAACTACTAGCCCCTAATTTATAAGGTAAGCAACACAGAAGAGTATAGATAACTAAGAGATAAAATTTCCTTAGGGATTTTATTTTATCATCTCTGTTAATAACCTTGGTTTATCAGTCTTGACTGTGTGTATGCCTTACTTTAGATAAGATACACAGTGCATTTTCTGCAGTGTAGTTTTACTAATTATAGATATTTAACAATATAAAAATTTTGTATTTTCAGTATTCATATATTCATTTGATACATATTTTTATATATTATGCTTAACATTAAAACTGTTCTAGTGCAAGAAAATAGGGTTTCTATTAGATTCAAGTGAGAGGAGGATGACATATTTGAAGGCGCCAGTAGAATTTAGCGTGAAGTTTTGCATGCTAAGGTGGCGACGGAACACACTGGTTGGTTGGAGTTTGGTAGGGGAGCCGTAGTTATGCTAGGTAAGTACCCTGCCTCTGAGCCAAACCCACAAGCACCTAGTGTTTCATTGTCAGTCTATTTAGCCACTGGTATTGATGCACATGAAGGTAATGTATAGCCTTTTTTCTGGTAAGATCAGTATTGTAATGAACAACCATGTACATATCTTTGCTTAAGTGTGCAAATATTTTTGTAGGTATAATTTTTAGGAAGAAAAAATTTAATTGTTGAAATTTTATATTCTGCCATCCATCTCAACTTTTAGACATTATTTGCCAGTGGGTATAAAATTATAGCTTTTTTTAATTTGTATTAATCTTATTTCTTAATAAAGTTGAGCATATTTACTGAACTCTTATGTTTCTATTAAAAATTATTCATACATTTTGTCCATTTTACCTTTAATAAAACTTTAAAATTTCTTTTGATTCTCTTAACGTAATATGCTATAGTTTGTGATATTTTATCCTACCCTATGAAGTTTATGGCATTTTTAGATTTATTTTTATACTGTCAAAACTTTACCAGTCTTCTCATGTGTCTTTCTTGAAGAGTTTTTATTAACAGTTTCAGAGCACTCTAGTTTCTTACATTTTCTTGTAAAATAGTTTTATTTATATTTCTAGTGGATTTAAATTCATCTGAATTTTTTTTTAATAATCATGGTAGTGGCCTACTTAATTTTTCAAACTTCATAATCATTTCTCCCACAATGAATTGTTGATTGATACTTTTCTTTTCTCCCACTAACATGGAAATCACCTTGATTATATTTTAAGTCCCAGATCATGTGCTCTGGATTCAGTACTCTACAGTTTTGATTATTTTCATTTTATATTTAACAGCTGGTAGGGCACCCCTCCCCATTGTCTTTTTCCAAAAATTTTTTTGGCAATTTTTGTGTATTTTCTCTTCCAGATGAACTTTAGAGTCAACATGTCAAGTTCCATTAAAAATCCCTTTGGGATTTTGATTGGAAGTGCATTGAATTTACAGATTAATTTGGGGAGAATTGACATCTTTACACTATTGAGTCTTCCCATCCAGGACCATGGTATGCCTCTCCATTTCTTTAGGTGTTCTTTTATGTTCTACAGTACAGTTGTATACATTTTTAAAAAATTTATTTTCATAGATCTTACACATTTTTTTGTTAGGTATTTTCCTGAATATCTTTAGCTTTTGTTATTATTGTGTCTAATAGCTTTAAAAAATATTTTCTAATGAGCTATTGCTGTTGTGTAGGAAGGCTATTTTTTATTATTATTTTGGTCTTAACTACTAATTTAGTTTTGCTGATTATTTTAATTCTGGAAAGATAATTATGTTTTCTGTAAATTATGTTATTTTTCGGTAGTTATACTTAGCAGTATCTTGGTTTTTTATTTTTTAATTTTTTTTTTTTTTAGTCTTCCATATTTGGTAGGTTTTCAGAACAGCTGCTGTTCTTTTTGATTTGAGTGTCTTAACAGGTACTTTTATGGTCGTTGATACTTATTTTTTTTTTTTTTAAGATTTACTTATTTTATGTGTATGAGTAAACTGTTGCTGTCTTTAGAAACAACAGAATAGAGGGCATCAGATCATATCCATTGTGAGCCACCGTGTGGTTGCTGGGAATTGAACTCAGGACCTCTGGAAGAGCAACCAGTGCCTTTAACCTCTGAGCCATCTCCCCAGGATGGTATTTTATTTTATGAGGAAGTTTTACTATGTAGTATCGGGTGACTTTGAACTCAGAGATCTACCAATCTCAGCCTTCTGAGTGTTTGGGATTAAAGGTGTATGTTACCATGCCTGGCAGTAGAAGTTTAGTTTAACCATACAGTTTTGTTGAGATGATCCATGTTCTTTTTCCACTTATAATATTTAATGTGATGACTTACATGTTTACAATTGTTGATCATAATTTAGTTTATTTTAAATATTCTTTCAAGGATATATTTAGATAATGCCAGAAACTGCCTCCAGTTAATGGCAGGATAGTTGCCACCTCAATGACAAGTATTTGTATGGTTCTAAAAACTGTTCCTGTCTCGTGTGAGAGAAACAATAAGCAAGTAGGTGAGAGGGTGGTGTTTTCGGGCTGGGATGATGTTGGGGAGAACGTGAGAGAGAGGATGGGTGTTGTGTGGAGTGCAGAGGACAGTACCGGACAGAGTCCCTGCTAGTGACTTGATGTGTAATGCCAGCTAGGAAGGTAAGCATGTAGGGATAGGAGGAAGCAGTCTGCAGAGGGAGAAAACACTCTGCTTTAGAATTTCTTGCATTGTCTTTCCTGTGGATGCCCTGATAGCACTGACATTTGCCAGTATGTCTGTTTTAAAAATGTTAGGTGTGTTACATTTACTTTTGTGTGTAGGGTGCTTTTTTTATAGGGCTGTGTATGGTAAGCTCGGTTGTTTTCTCATGTATTTTCTAGCTTTTGTAATTAAGATACCCTATTTCTTGAATATTATGATACTGCAGTTTTAATAACAACTTTTCGTAGCATACCATCCATTTCTCTTAAGCTTCTGCACTTGTTGGAGCATGTTTCTCCTCATGCATGTACTTTGTCACTCCGTCGACGACACTGGGCAGAGCTGTACTTACCTTTGCTAGACTCATCCTGCAAGTAGTCAGCTTTATATATCCTAATTTGTAATTTTAAGATCTTAGATTTAAAGCTTTATTTTTTTTCCTTAAGGAAAAAGATTTTGGTTAGATCTTTCAGAAAATAATTTCTTTTAGATTTTTATTTCCTCTATTATTAATTAATGGATGTTTTCTTTTTAAAAATTTTAATTAGAATGTCATACTATTAATATTCAATATTCTGTTTCTTTATTTTCTAAGACTAAGAACTTAACCTGATACATAAATTGCAAGGTCATCTTTTTCAAATCTTTTGAGTTTTTTTTTTTTTTTTCCCCCTAACGTATGATCAGATATCTCCACCATCTATTTTACTTTAAATATTATAGTTAATTTTATTTCTGGATGCTCTGTGCCATTGCCTAATATGCATATTCATCATTTCTTAAAGAGCTATATGGAAAATTTGTCATGTTTGTGTTTATTTTGTTTAGCTGCATATAGTTCTAGTAGGTTGTTGTATGTTCATAACTGAACCACCCTGGATGTGCCCACTGTCGCCTAGCATTATAAGATACTCTTCCTGTTTAACTTTTTTTTTTTTTTTTTTTTTTTTTTTTTTTTTTTTTTGCATTATTCTATAGCTGATACTAATATCCTTTGATTGTGATTACTGATTCATCTATTTTCAATCCCCTTTCTTTAAAAGTTTTTATTCTGTGTGGGTGTGTTAAATGGTAAGACTGTTGTAGAAAAAATCTCCTTGAAATTTTAGACCATACAACTTTGTTTTACTTTAAACATGATTAGTCTACTTTATAATAAAGTTTATAATTTTTAAAAACTTAATGCTAGATGACATTAGAGGTTTTAGACTGACATGTGGACAGATAAGCACCTGGAAGCTTATTGAGAGAAGTCATATTTTGTGTCACTTCTCAAGGAGGCTATGTTAATTCTATTAAAGATCACTAGCACATTATTACATAATAGATCTTAGTAAAAGTATAATATTTATGATGTGGATAGTTTCAAGTGTAAAAATGCAGGACTAGACTAATAATGATTTATTTCCGAACTTTTGAAATGTAAATTATTTTAGTCATGTTCACTTTCATTTTGCTAAATTCTATCTCAAAGCCATGAGTCATACTATTCATTAACTTATTAAAAAAAATTGAACTTTCCCTCCCCTCTTTAAACAAACAAACATGTATATGTGTATATATCTCGTGTGAATGTGGGAGCCTACAGAAACCAAAGGCATTTCGGATCCTCTGGACCTGAAGTTAAGTGGTTATGAACTGCCAATATAGCATGTGGGGAGCTGGTTTATCCTGGGTCTTCTGGAAGAGCAATACATGCTTTTAATTATTGCTCAGCCATATCTCTAACACCAACATGTTCCTTCCCCTGTCGTCAGGATTTGTTTGTTTTGTTCTGGCTTTTTATGAGATACAATTGGGCTGAGATAACAGGGTTATCATATCAGTTCTTTGAATATCAAGACTCAAGAGTATACACACAGGACCTATGAATCCACAACCCTCTTTCTGAAATCCAATTTACTTTAAGTAAATGCACACATCCTGACGTATTTTGGATGTGAGGGTGGGCTATGTCTCTCTACCATACATTCTGACTGTTAATCAGCTGACCCATCACCAAAGAACCTACACACTGAGCCTACATGGAAAATATTAGCATTTAATCACCTTTGTGGTTTCAAACCACCAGGTCATAGGGACTTTCCCAACATCCTTAATCTTATCCTCAGCTCTTGACTGAAGAGTTTAGCCTTCACCATGATACGCTGTATAAGGAGCCTTCCTTTCCCCAGAATTTGGAGCGTCCTGCTGGGACATCAGCAAAGGGAGCAGCTCCAGCTTTGTTGTGTCGTGGCATGTACATGAGCCTGTTTCCTGATGAGTGTCCACAACTTGGATAGCTTGACAGTTGGGTAGAAACTCTGGTTCCTCTTTAAGTGGTAATTCCTCATAGCAACTTTCCCAGTGTTACCTGGATAATGTTTATTAAAGTTGATCTTGTGAGGCACGCCACCAGCATCCCCCTCACTCCTCGACCCCCATCTTTCTAGGTGCTTGTGGCGCTTACTGATTGCTCTGACAGCTGTGGCTCAAGAGGCCATGGAATTTCCAGGTCTTCCTCAGTCTGCATGGCTTGGTGGGAGCTGAAAGAAAAAAAAAGCCCCTCTTTTAACAGAAAAAATTTTATATATTTGTGTGTTTGTGTTTGCATGAGTATGATGTGCGTGGGCACACTGTTGTTTCATCGTGTACGTGGAAGTCAGAGGACAGCTTTGTGGAGTTGCTTTTCTCGTGCCTTTCTGTGGGTTCTGGGAGTTGGTTGAATTTGAGCTGTCTGGCTCCTGCTGCTGAATCATCTCCTTGGCCCTATTTACTTTATAAGATTTCAAGTGTTTTCAAAATACTTTATTGCTGAAAATCTTTGGAATTATATTAGTTTAAAAATGATTAACTCAGTTACCCATTGTAACATTTTACTGAAGTCTCATTCTTTCAGTTCCAGGCCATGTGTAAAAGAATATTGTAGTGACTAATTATAACTACTTATATTTACAATGAGTCCCTTTACTGTATCCAGGGAACTGGGAAGTGCAAATACTTTTTTTTTTTTTCCCTGACCTTGAAAGACAGAAGTTAGGCTCAAACAAGATTTTACTCAGGAATTTGTAGGCTAGGTCAGTGGAGCAACACTCACTGCCTAGCATGCTTCGGGGAACTGTATGGTGTCATCAGCAATCAGTCACTGTGAGAACATTAGAAATTCGTAGTTGTCCCTTAAATATTTTTTGTTTGTTTGTTTTTTGAGACAGGTTTCTCTGTGTAACAGCTCTGGAACTCACTTTGTTAGATGAGGCTGACCTTGAACTCAAAGAGATTCACCTGCCTCTGCCTCCTGAGTGCTAGGAGTAGAGGTTTGCACACTGCCACACTGGCCGGCCTGCCTGCCTGCCTGCCTTCCTTCCTTCCTTCCTTCCTTCCTTCCTTCCTTCCTTCCTTCCTCCCTTCCTTTCTTCCTTCCTTCCTTCCGGTTTATATCTGCCATTTCTTGCTGCTTTTTAGTATCTTTTATGTGCAAAAGACATTTTCTTAATGATAAATCCTATCAGTATTTGTTCATGATCAGAGCTTTAAATAGCTAATGCTTTTATGTTTTATTATATAAGTATAGTTATTAGAGGTTCTATATGTGTAAAGATAACATTTTTCATTGAAATTATTAAATTGATTATAAGAATCACATACTGATACTAAAAGTAGATTCATAAATTCATCAGAGACAAATGACTTAATTGCAGACACCTTGTTGTGGAGCAAATACTGAATCATTTGTTGTTGTATAGGACATTTGTAGCTGATTATGGTGGCAGAACATACCTGTAGTCTCAGCACAGAGGAGATGTAAGCAAGAGGTATTGGTGGACTGATTGAGTGTTCAGCTGCACGAGAGTGATTCAGGGAGTCAGTTCTCCTTCCCACCCACCATAGGGGTCCTGGGGATCAAACTCAGGTCTTCAGCTTTGGAAACAAGTACTTTACCCACTGAGGCATCTTGCTAGCCTGGAAATTTTTAATGAACCTTTTAGTCAAAATATAAGGTACTTTTCTTGAAAGCTACATTTTTGGTTTAAAGTCCAGTCTTTTGCCAGGAGAGCTTACAGAAGAACAAAATTGCTAATAATTGGTGATTTGTACTGTCAAAAGGAATCCAGAATATTGAAATCCACATAGTCCCAATTTAAATATGCTTATGTTCACAGCTTAAGCTTCTCTCCTATCATAAGCTCACATTTTATATTTGATATATTAAAACAAATTCTTAATAGGTTTCATTTTTGAAGTTACATTTGTCTAAAACAACTGTTTTTATTTGTCTGAAAATGTTTGCCTAAATGAAGTCTTTGGTAGGTTTTATAAACTGAACATTTCAGCACTGTATAAAAGTACCCTATTCCTTAAGCATTGCTCTTTTTACCATGCTTGTAGAGAATCGTTTTCTTCCTCTGTGTTGTCTCTGCCCCCCTATCTATTTAAAGTTCTTTTTTTTTTTAAAGTATATATCATACTTCTTTGAACTTAGCATGTCTTTCTGTATTGGATATTTGTAGAAGACAATGATTATACAAAAAAGTACTATTGTGTTTTTGTTTCTGATAGCTAGCTTATTGCTTTGAATACAGGGTATGATTGGTGGCCAAATGTTTGCGTAGTGTAGTTGGTATATGCCATGGCCAGTTAATTAAAGTGTACTATTTTTTTATCCTTTGGATTTAGCTACAAGATTAATGAGTATATTTTGAGAAAAGAGTTAGTTTAAATTGCTGATGTTCACAGTTGGTCCAAATTGTTTTGCTACTTCAAATTACCATATGATTGACTGTCTTTTTGTTTTAAATATAAAAAGATTTAGGAGTGTAACTACTAGTAGTAACATCCACTTGCATTTTACCATTGTTAAAAGATCTTGGTTTTTATTTAACTATTTGGGTTACATTGGCTTTTCATTGGGGAGAATGTTATAATTTTACTTAGTATTATTATTACTGAAACTGAGCAGTGGTGGTATGCACCTTTAATCCCTTCACTTGGTACCTAGAGGCAGGTGAATCTCCCAAGTTCAAGGCCAGCCTGGTCTACAGAGTGAGTTCCAGGACAGACAGAGCTACACTGAGAATCCCTGTCTTGAAAATAAAGTCACTACAAAGTAAGACTTTAACAAACACAAAAAAAGATCAGTCAAATGCCTTTATTATACATGTATGTAGCTCTACTTGATGAACATCCAGAATTTTATAGAGCTGGAAACGAAGCTTATTCCGTGAAGTGTTTGCCTAACATGCACACAGCTTAAATGTATATATTACATATATATATATGTGCAGTTTAAATATAAATAAAGCATTGATGCATAAAGCATAAATACCTAGTTGGATCCTTGGTATTGCATAAAACTGGACATGGTGGTATACATCTGTTGTTTTTTTGTGGTTTTTTTTTTTGTTTTTTTTTTTTTTTTGTTTTAGCACTTGGGAGGTAGATGTGAGGGTATCCAAGTTCAGGATCATCTTTGGCTGCATAGTGAGTTTGAGGCCATTCAGAGATACATGACTATCTCAGCAAAACAAAGTAAATTTTCAAAAAAATTTCTGTTCCTTTTCATATGTCAAATGCCCTCTTTCTCCAGTTGGCTGGCTCAAGCCAGGTTTTAGATAGGATCTATATTATGATTTATTGTTGTTGCTCAAGTCTTGTTAACTTAGAACAGTTCTTTAATCTTTGCTTGCATTGTGCTTAGTAGGAGAAAATGGTTTTACTCTAAACTGTTGTACATTTTAGAATTATGTTTGCTTCTGTTTACTTCATAGGTTCTCTTACTCCTCAGGTCTGTGAGTTTGTTTTTGTGGGGAAGACATTAAGAAGGTAGTTTTTGTTTTCCAAGGAGACATTTGACTGTGTCTGGGTTATGTGGTTTGGTTGTTAAATTACTACTGGCACCTGGTGAGTAAAGGCATTTCATCTGGAATACCTGTAGTGCCTAGGTTGAGAAAAAGAGGTTCATCTCCTGGTGTGCCTTATGACTATTTTCAAACCTGAGTATTTCTAAAAGCCCTACTAGATTATTATTTATTAGGAAAGGGTGTTGTCAAGAAAACCTCATAGGGAAGGGGTGATTTAGTTGGTTAAAAGGCATTTGTTGCCAAGCCTGATGACCTGAGTTTGATCCCAGGAACTCACATGATACAAGAAGACAACTGACACTTGCAAGTTGTCATCTGAACTCTATACATGCACTGTGGGATATGTGTATCCATAGAGAAATTAATAGAATTTATTAAAAGACTAGTACTTCCTAGGAGATGCTTCACATTGTATGGTGTACCAGGGGCCGGAAATGTTTGATTGTACTATTTTTACTTTTAGTCATTAGTAATGAGGTAATTTAGGAACCTTGGCATTTAAATAAAACCTTTAAAGTTAAAATTTTTGGAGCTCTATACACATATAGCTTCTTATTACTCCAGCATAGAATTTTTTTTTTTTTTTTGGTAGAAAGAGTATTGAGTGAGTGGATCTGGTTTAACTGGTCCTCTCTACCACATTCTAATATTTAGAAACCTGCCATTTATATATAAGGATCCTTGATTGTTTTCCCTTTTCTGTTACATTGAATTAGACCTGTGATTTATTTCTAAGACACTTAGTTTTCTTTTCCAGTTTACTGTCTTTAAATTTGTCAAGAATTTAATGCAAGCAGATTCCTTCTTCTTCAGGGACAAGCTCTCACTTACATAGTCCAATCCCAAGTGGTCGGCCTTGGGCATATGTAAATAATGAACAAAGGTGAATAGTCACAGGTTGTATATACATGTGTATACACATATTTGTGTGTGGTGATGATTTAATAGTTAAAGATGAGATCATGAAGGTTGGAAGACAGGCACTGGAGGAGTTGAAAGTTACAGAATGAGAGATGGTAGTGGTGGAAATGCAGTGCTTATGTATGAAATTCTCAAAATGTAAACAAAACATTGGTTGTATTATCATTTTTATGAAATACTATTCAATTCTAAAACTACACCCACAATATAACAGTAGTTATACTTAAATACTTTGATACTTTTGAAGAGATAAACTAATGTCATTTATTTACACTTTTTGAAAGTATATGTTTCATTTAAAGAAAGAAAATAATTGAAAAGGCTTAGTGCCAGATTGATTGCTTTGTACATGAATAAGTGCCTGAATTCAATTTGCAGTGCTGCAAAAATTAAAATACTATTTTATCGTTTAAAATGTTTATGTTCTACGATGTGGTAATAGTCAAGAATTATTTATAGAAATTATATAATAAAATTAGATTTCAGTGGGAACACATTTCATTTTTTAATCTGCACTATTTCAGTTTAGAATGTGGTAAGGAGGTCTACATGCATAATCTAGTTTAAATTTGAGTAAGAGGCTGTTTTGAATATTTATAAGATTAAATCTCTTATGTCATTCTATCTGCATTTATTAGGAAAAGCACCTGTTTTAGGGTTTTACTGCTGTGAACAGACACCATGACCAAGACAACTTTTACAAGGACAACATTTAATTGGGGCTGGCTTACAGGTTCAGAGGTTCAGTTCATTATCATCAAGGCAGCATCTAGGCAGACATGATACAGGAGGAACTGAGAATTCTACATCTTCATCTGAAGGCTACTAGCAGAATGCTGACATCCAGGCAGCTAGGGTGAGAGTCTTAAGCCCATGCCCACAGTGACACACCTACTCCAACAAGGCCACATCTACTCTCCTAGTGCAACTCCCTGGGCCGAGCATACACAGACTATCAGAGCACACAAATCTTTGAAAAAGAATATTGAATATTTCTTCTTACTACTCTGGGGATTGAACTCAGGACTTGTTGCTTGCTGAATAAGCTCTATTCTACAGCCTTCATATGGAGGGAAGGGTAAACGGTGTTTAGAGAAGTTTCTTGATTTTTCTCTAGTTGTATGTAGCCTTTTACTACTGTACATATATATTTTTTGACTAGTATTGTTGGCCATTAGTACGTGCTCATTTAAAAATAGATAAGTTCCTAGATAGTAAAATTGTTTTTATACATTGATGTGTAAATACACTAGTAAACACTTTTGAATATAGGATGTCAATGCTATGTGTCTAATCATTGAAGGGCATTTTTGTTCCCTTCAAATAAGATTTTATAATTAGCATTTCTTCTAATATGCTCTAAGCTTTTCAAAAAGGGAAGACTCTCAGAATCATCTGGTAATTAAAAAAAATTTTTTTTAAGAATTGTGTGTGTGTGTGTGTGTGTGTGTGTGTGTGTGTGTGTGTGTGTGTGTGTAAGAGGATAGGTGGACCTCACAATGTGCCTGTGGAGGTCAGAGGACAACTGTGTGGATCCAGGGATTGAACTCAAGTTGTATAGCTTGGCTTATCTACAGTTTTATCCTCTGAGCCATCTCAGCAGCCCAAATTTTCTTTTTTTTTTTCAGTTTTAACTACTACAGTTTCATGATTACTAAAAGTATATTATTATACTTGTTGGGTGTACATGTAAGTTAACATTTGTTTTTACAGCATAGAAACTATATGGACACATACACACATACATACACACATACATACATACATACATACATACATACATACATGGAATAGATTATTGATCTGTGGTGGAAGAGCAGGCCATGGTAAACATACAGCAGTTAGAGGGCATCTTGTGGCAGGTGGCTCTTTCCTCCCAGCCGTGGGCTCCGTGACCATCTTATAGGCCTGCAGGGCTGCTCCTTTCCATGGTGTGTTGTTCTCCTTTGCTATGGGACATATTTGTTCTACACTCCTATACCTTTTAGCCATGTTTGTAACAAGAAATTAATGAGAAAGAAAATCCCTCATTTTGAGTAAATGCAATTTTCTTGGTAAGTTTTCATTAGGCTTAGCAATGATACATTATAACATAGGAGACTTTATAAGAGACTTCCCCGTAACCTATAACCTGAATTCTCCTGCTGTGAGTTCTTGTTACATCAGACTGAAATTGCCTTGTGTGTCTGCTAGCAGTACATTCTATTTTCCTCTTTCATCTTATACAGATTGGTTATTTTAGTCAAAATTATTCTTTTCTTCTTGGAACAATTTTAAGAGAGATTTGGCACCTGTCATTTCTGCCTTTGAATTGAGTCCCTTTTTACTTTCTAACGCTAACTTGTTCATCTGTTCATTTCATTTGTTGACCTTTATGTATTTTCTTTTATCTTCTCATCACATTTAAGTTAATACAGGTATTTCTACATTATGTTTTGTCATTGGGGGGGGGGGGGGGACGACAGCATTTTCTTTAGAGAGAATCATCTTTTTAAAGTTGTTCCAGAGCGCAGAGACATTTCTGAATCATACCATACCTAAAAGTGCTCCCTGTAAAGTACAATTTGTACTCCACCCTCTGATGTCTTAAACTCTAGGCTGAGATAAGGCTGTGCTGTGTTTTCTTTTGTCCAGGCCTGAGCATGTGTATATGTTCTTAATTTACATTTTATGTGGATCAGTATTTTGCCTACATGCATGTTTGTGCACACTTGAATGCCTGCTGCCTGTTGAGGCCAGAAGAAGGTCTTAGATCCCCAGGAACTGTAATAGTGAGCCCACTATGTGTGGGTCCTGGGAATCGAACTAGGGTTCTCTGAAGAATATCTAGTGTACTTTACTTTATTTTTTATTTTATTGTACTTTTTGCAGAGCTATGTAGAGGCACCTTAAGATTTTTGCTGGCTGTGGTTTTGTTTGCTTAGGTTCCCATTGCTTCTCAGTATGATGTCTCGAGTTCAGGATTTTGATGTGGATTTTTCAGCATAGCCTAACTATCAAAACCAACCAACCATCCCACCAACCAACCAAACAAGCCAAAAAAGCCTGGTGTGGTAGGTGGGTTTTTATCACATGAAATTTCTCTCAATTTACTATGGTTTATTCCTAGTGAGTACATCTAAAACAGACGGTCTATGAACTTCTCAGGATCCAAAAGATCATTTCAGGCTTCAGGAGGTCAAAGTTATCCTCATAATACTAAGATGTGATTAGTTGTTTAATGTGTTGACATTTGTACTGACACTATAAAAGCAGGCGTAAATACATGTTTTGTTTCCCTGTGGTTATAGCACCAAAGTAAACTAATAGTTTTCATTGCTGTACACTTAGAGTTAAAGAAAATACTTCAGATTTCACTTTCACTATTTTTTAAAAGACTTATCTTTTGAAATTACGGGTATGTGTCTACATATATGGATATGTCCACAGGGGTATAGGTTTGTAGGTTTTTGTAAACTCCCAAAGTAGATGCTGTGACTTGAACTTGGGATTTTTGGTAAGAGCAGTCTTTTATGAACTTTTAGCTGCTAAGTCATCTTTATAGTCCTCTTTTTATTAATTTTTTGAAATCTAAGAAAATATGTTCATGAAATGTCTATTTTTTTGCTGAAGAATACAACTGGCAAACTGTCACCATTAAATTTGGATTTTTGACAAACATTCTCAAAATGATTAAAGTGAACCTACCATTTAATTTGATTTTATTTGTTATGATGAAATAAAGTTAAGCTTTGAAGCATACATTGTTAACAATTTAAAAATTCTTACTTGCTTAAGTCTGATAACTTCCCAATAGGTAGACTTCTCTGAAATCATTAGTGATACTAGTAAGTGTACTTTCTGCAATATTTTAGGTCCGTTTTAACATGTAAGCACAGGTTAATGACAGCTCTCTTATGAGGTGTTTGGAAGTTCAGTCCTTCATAAGTGCAAAAAGTCAGGAAAGTCAAGCGTTTAAACAACTCCCTAAAGAGCTGGTACTGGGTAGGGTTCAGGATTTATGTTCACAAGCTCAGGCACATCTCATTAAAATTTTAAATAAAAAGGTTGCAGGTGAAGAATGAGTTGTGGGGTTTTTTTTGTTTGTTTGTTTGTTTTTTGTTTTTGTTTTGTTTTGAGACAATTTTTCTGTGTAGCCCTGGCTGTCCTGGAACTCAGTCCATAGTCCAGGCTGACCTCAAACTCAGAGATCTGCCTGCCTCTGCCTGTTGAGTGCTGGAATTAAAGGTGTATGCCACCACCAGTCTTTGAGTAATGATCTCTTTAAGTTGTCAACATTGATTTTCTTTTTATTTAAACAATGGGCTTTGGCTGTTTGAATTTATTTAGTATTCCTACTATACTTATCAGTGGTAATTATATTAAATATATTTTTCTACCTCTGATCTTATTTCTTTTTTCCCCCTTCCTGATTCTTTTCTTTCTTTCTTTTTTTTTTTTTTCTTCCTGTATTTGCTTTTTAGGTGGAGTCTTTCATTTTGGACCAGGATGATTTGGAGAATCCAATGCTGGAAACAGCTTCCAAGTTGCTTCTGTCAGGCACTGCTGATGGTGCTGACCTCAGGACAGTAGATCCAGAGACACAGGCTAGACTGGAAGCTTTATTAGAAGCTGCAGGTATGCTATGTATTCTTTATAATTATGACTCCTTTGTTATTCCTAGCAGGACATATTTTGCTACTTAACTGTTAGTGTGCTACTCTATGTTTTATGTAAAGACCATTCAATGTATGAGTATCTGCATGTACACCTGCATGCCAGAAGAGGGCATCGGTTCCTATCACAGATGGTTCATTACAGATGGTTGTGAGAAGATGGATGTGCTTGCTGGGAATTGAACTCAAGACCTCTGAAAGGGCAGCCTATGCTCTTAACCGCTGAGCCATCTCTCCAGCCCAACCATTCATAAATATTGATTACATTTCAACCAGAGTGTCATTACTGAAAACATTTCCATGATAGAATTCACTATAGATTAACATTGGTAAATTTAAATAAAGTTTAAATTGAGTTAAAATCAATGTAAAATTTATATCCCACTTTTTAGCCTTATCAAAAAGTTTTTATATACATGATTTTCAGTACTTAATAGATACGGTATTGGAATTTGCCTACCTCCTAAACACTCAGAATTATCATGGCCAGACCAGTGGAAACTAGCAATTCTCCTATTTATATTCACAGCTAGTGTGTTGCTTTCTTGTCTTCTGCTTGTACCATACTTGAATAGGTCTGCTTTAATACTCTGTTATTTTACTTTATTTTTGGGGAGTATTTTATTTACAGTACAGATGTCATTCCCTTTCCCCATTTCCCTTTCCTAGAACCCCGTATCCTATACCCCTTCTTCTTTTATCCTTTTATACCATTTGATTACATGCGCATGTATTAAAGTCAGTTCTAGGTTGAGGGTCTAGCAATACAACAGATGCAAATAGTCGAGGAACAAACAATACAATAAACACAAATAGTCAAAGGAAAAGCAATGCATTAAACCCAACACTCTGTTCTTACATTACTACTTTTTCCCTGAAGATGTCATTGTTCAAAATGGGCTCGTGACTACTAATAATCTAAGTAAAGTACTTGGGAAGCTGAGGCAGGAGGCTTGCTACAAGTTCAATTTTGTTCTAGGCCTGCCTAGCCTAGCAAACCAAAGAGGCCTCTAGGCATAATGCTATCTATGTAGTGTTCTTCAGTGTAAGAAAATTGTAATTTGCTTTATTTGGAAAATACATTAGGTAAGATTGAGTGAAGCATAGCTTATTTACATTGTTGATTAAATTATTAACTAATAAACTGTATATTAATATTTTTAACACAGCACACATGAAACTAGGTTAGACTTTGGAGTGACTTTACTTTGACCTTATGCTGGCACAGCCTTCCCCCATGTACAGTGCAGGCTGTATTCTTAAACTGTTATTTTCATAGAGTGGATTTTATTTTCTCCATAAGAGCATTATTTTAATTAGATGATTATGTACATAATTTCTTCCTCATTATGAGTTTTACTTCTCTCCTTCATTCATTTCTTTTCCTTTTTTTAAAAAAAAAAATAATTTTATTTTGTTCTTTATGTGCATTGGTGTGAGAGTGTCATTCCCTGGAACTGGATTTATAGACAACTATGAGCTGCCACATAGGTACTGGGAATTGAACCCAGGTCCTTTGGAAGACCAGCCAGTGTTCTTAATCGCTGAGCCATCTCTCCAGTCCCCTTCTTTTCCTTTTGAATAAAAAATTTCACACACACACAAAAATAACATAACAAACCCTCTGATTGTGATGTTCAGCTTCAGTAAGCATCAGTACATGGGTAGTCTTGTTTTATCTTTCACTCATTACAACTCTGTTGATATTCTCTTTTTAAAAAATTGGAAGTTAATTTATACTTCATTCAGTTTTTGTTTGATATTTATGTATGTATGTATTTATTTATTTATTGTATATGAATACACTGTAGCTGTCTACAGACACATCAGAACGGGGCATCAAATCCCATTACAGATGTTTGTGAGCCACCGTGTGGGTGATGGGAATTGAACTCAGGACCTATAGAAGAGCAGCCAGTGCTCTTAACCACTGAACCATCTCTCCAGCCTGTATGTACTAAGTTTTTAAGAGATGGTTATATAGGGATTTTTTTAAATATATTTTTTAGTCCATTGCTTAAAGCAAAAGTAGACATTTTCCCAAAAGTAGAATATGCTGGCTCTCATGGAATCATCAAGCCAAAAATTTTTCTAGAACTCTTTTTTTTTCCTCTGTTCTCTTCTATATTGACTTTATTTTCTACATGTGTTGATAAAAGTGAGTAGGTAGTTCATGATTCAATACCTACAGCTTTTAACAACCTTTAAACATAAGTCCTTCTCCCAAAGACTTGCAGATATTTCAGAAAAATATTTGGCCTATCTGTCCAAGCATAGGCTAAAAAGACCTAGACCTGATACCAAAGTGTATAAGATCATGCATCCAAGAACATACGACATGGATAAAACTTTTAGGTTTAAGGAGTGTTATTTACCTAAAGATTATAGACAGATATTTCCAGTATAGTATACACAGATTTAGTAACCTAAGTTTTGCTTTGTTTCCATTTGGGTATTTCCATATTGCTGTGAAAATACTGTAACAGGAATAGGCAAGTTATCTACGGCGGATGGTAAAGCCTTTGCAGACCCTGAAGTGCTACGGAGGTTAACATCGTCTGTCAGTTGTGCGTTGGATGAAGCTGCTGCTGCACTTACCCGGATGAGAGCTGAGAGCACAGCAAATGCAGGGCAGTCGGACAAGTGAGTGCTTTGTCTTATGCTCCATACAAACATGACTTTTATAGGAATGAAAATAATGAATATTTGTTAAGCTTTATATCTATTTAGCATGATAACTTCTTTGTATGTATGCATAAAAACTCATACCTGTCAAATTGCAGATTTTTTTTTTCCGTAACATCAGTTGTATAAGTAAGCTGAGAGAGATATCTTCAAGTAGGTGAATAAGCCCTTTCCTCCCTAACTTGCTTCTTGGTCATGATGTTTGTGCAGGAATAGAAACTCTTGACTGCGACAATTTGTCTGTATTGCTTTTTATGTATTAGTGACTGCTATTCTATCAATTGTATGTATTACTTTTTCAGTTCATTTGTATAATTTAGATCATTTTAAAGGATCAGGTTTATTATTTGTTTTCTTGTAAAATCTTGTTTCTAATAATCTGAATGTCGGGCCAGGAGACTTTAACTTGGGTCTTATAATTCCTAGTATTATTAAGGATTCAGTATAAATATGTTAAGGTTGTCTAGTGCTATAAAATGAAAATCATATTTCATATATAAAGTCTGGATGTGTTATGGAGCAGGAACAAAGCATCTGAAGAAGTATGGTTAGTATGGTATAGTTTTCAGTCCTTACTGACTTCTTTCTTTCTCGAATTGAACATAAAGCTATGTGGGGAGATTGGTGAGGACATGAGTGTTACTACCCAAAGCACAAATAAATCCAGGCATAGGAAGTGGGGATGATAGAATTCCCAGAAGTTTGAGGGCCCACTAGCTTGTCATATTTCGGTGAACAGACTTTGTCTCAACAAGGTAGAAGAGCACTGATCCTGAGTCGATCGTGGAAGTAAATACTTCCCCACTTACTCATTTACTAACATTACCTGCTCCCTTCTTGTGTCTGATACTCTTTTATAGATGAAAGAACTCGGGCAGGCTTTTATAATTAGTAGGTGTCTTACATATTTTATGAATTTTTTTAATTTCATGTAAAATTTCTAGCAGTTGAATAATCTGTTTTTGTTTTAATTTTTATTATATTTCACTGTTTGTTACATTGTACATAACTGAAAACATTTTAGAGCAGTGATAATTTTAATTAGATGACCTGAAAACCAGTACTTGTATGATGCAGATTTTTCTGTCATCCCCTGAGGTGATGATTTTCTTTGCTATTCTTGTTGTAGCCGCAGTTTGGCAGAAGCCTGTTCAGAAGGAGATGTAAATGCTGTGCGGAAATTACTCATTGAAGGTCGAAGTGTGAACGAGCACACTGAGGAAGGGGAGAGCCTCCTTTGTCTAGCTTGTTCTGCTGGATACTATGAGCTTGCACAGGTTTGTGCTAGGAAATACATCTTGAAAAGAATTCAGTCATTTACTAAGAAAAGAATGAATTTTTTGTCCATTAAGCTAATTTTAGTACATTGTTATTTATAGGTTGTAGATTTTTAACTTTGAGGAATGTTATGAGTTTATGTAGGTATTATATAAATAAGCATATTGAAAAGATTATTAAGAAAATAATCTGACTCCATTTTTTTTCTTTGTCAAGGTTTTGTTGGCAATGCACGCAAATGTGGAAGACAGGGGAATCAAAGGTGACATCACACCTTTAATGGCTGCTGCTAATGGAGGACATGTCAAAATTGTGAAGTTGCTGCTAGCTCATAAAGCTGATGTCAATGCACAGTCTTCAACAGGTCATGCATGCTTCTTTTCCACGTTCATTTGCTTGTAGCATCCCTTTTCATCATAGTTTCTTACAAGATTATTCACTCCTAAAGATTTAACAGTTCCTTAGTTTCTTAGAAGTACTGTATATTTGGATACGTTTCTATGAAGTTTAAGTATACAAATTTAATATAATTTATATTAATATGTAATTATATATTATAATTAACATAGTTTATAATAATATAAAGAAACATCTCCTGTTTTGTTTATGAGATACTCTGAGGTTCTTTTAAAATGTATTAAGCACTCAGTTTGAAAGAGTGTTCTGTAGTTGTGGAAAGGAATGGTTTATATATCTCAGAACCTGGTTTCCTTTTTATTACAAGTGAAGATAGGGAAAATAGGATGAACAATAAGGACTTTTAACATCTCCTAATTTTACTAAATTGTGGCCAATGAAAAAAATTATAAAAACATGTCCAATGGTCCTCAATTTTAGCATAAAGAATTTCCTTTTTCTCTGGAGGTAGGGTCAACTCTGGGTCTAACATGTATATGAAATTGTATTTTTGAGTTTTCTTCAGATTTAAAAAAATCAAATTCAGTTGGGTTTTAAAAAAAAGTCTACATAATTTTCCTTTTTAACTTTTTTACTACCAAGTTGGGTCTCTTTTAACTTGGGGAGTTTTTAATCACTAAGGAGGGAATCTTTTGCTCATTATTTTGTCTCATGCCTGTTGTCCTAGGACATGGGAAGCTGAGCCAGGATGATTCTGTGCATTGAGCCTAGCCTGAACTTTAATATGTTTCAAAAATAAAAATATGAATCATTTTAAAATTATTTGACATTGATCAGTTAGTATGTGGGTTATGTATGATAGGTTTTGGGTATGATAACATTTATTTAAAATAATGCTTTATGAAACATTTTTCTGATTAAAGTTAAGTATAACTTACCTCATTTGGGAAGGAAAAGGTTAATTTCAGGAAAGAAAGTCATAGCTCATTTATAATTCTCCAAAATTTTTTTTCCATTTCCCTTCTAAACCCTCCCATGTTCCTTTTTTGCCACTCACTGTCAAACTGACAGCCTCTTTTATTATTGTTAACTATATATCTATGATATATAAATATGGCTTACTGAGTTCATTTACTGTGGGTTGTGTGAATATTAGTTTAGCTGTGCACTTGCTGTTAGATAGCCAGTTAGAGAGCTCATCTTTAGAAAATGCTGTTCTCACTATCAGCAGTCATTAGTTGCCTACAGTTCTTTGTCTAGGGCTGGAATTCTGTGAGAGTCTTTATTTCAGTGTTAGTATGTCTATTAGAATTATTGTCCAGGTCTTGTTTAGTTGGGTTATCATGGGTTTGGCTTCCCTGTCATCTCTCAGTTCTTCAATCTTGATAAGTTTATCTGATTTTTCTATAATTTGACATATACTTTGTTTCTGTTGTTTCACGCTACAAGGGATTGGGCTTAGAATCTTGCATTTACTAGGCAAGCATTGACCAAATGAACTAAGTCCCAGGCCTTTTACTTTGTAAGCCAGGCACTAACCAAGCTTTCTAGGCTTAGATTCTGTTTTCAATCCTTTTGGTTTAGCCTTCTGATAGTTGGGATTATAACCCATACCACCAGGTACAGCTTGATAGTGTGTTTGAATAGAAAGGGAGGATAGGAAGTACACTCAAGCAATGTGTCTGTTTAGTGTTTACTATGGATACAGTTTTCCACTTCTGCTTTTGTAATGTAAATTTGTTTCATGCAAAAAAGGTTTACATTTATTTTTATTTATGCGTGTGCATGCATGCATGCATGTGCCATGTGCATATGGGGAAATCAAAGGACAACTTCCTGGAGTTAGTTCCCTCCTCCTCCTCTTCCTCCTCCTCTTCTTCCTCTTCTTCTTCTTCCTCTTCCTCCTTCTCCTCCTCCTCCTCTTCCTCCTCTCCCTCTCCCTCCTCTTCTTCTTCCTCCTCCTCCATATGGGTCCCCAGGATCAAGCTCAGGTCATCTAGCTTGGTGGTGTGTATGTTTGTTTACATGCAGAAGCATCTTACTGGGCCAAGGCGTACATGCCTGCTTTTGTTTGTATGTCTATGAATGATATTAACATCTTTTCATTGTTTTCCTACCTACACAGGCAACACAGCCCTTACCTATGCTTGTGCTGGAGGCTACGTAGATGTTGTAAAGGTGCTCTTGGAATCCGGTGCTAGTATTGAGGACCATAATGAGAATGGTCACACACCTCTTATGGAAGCTGGAAGTGCTGGGCATGTGGAAGTAGCCAGATTGCTGCTAGAAAATGGAGCTGGCATCAATACGCATTCCAATGAATTTAAAGAGAGTGCCCTTACGTTAGCTTGTTATAAAGGTATTGTATAAATCTTTTCTGAAATAAAATAATGAAATTAAAATCAGTTTCTAAATATAAAGCATAGTATATAGTGTCATTAGACATAAGTTTAAGTTTGTTTAAACTGTTTTATAACTTAAATTTAATATTGTATAGTCTCAATATTGGAAATATTGTCAAAGAAAGTGACAGTCCATCTCTTTTATCAGAGAAAGCTGATGATTTTAATGTGATTACACTTTTTGATGGTTTGGCATTTTCGAAGCATTTTACCTTGTACAAGAAGGTATATGATAATTAAATGACAACCAATCTGAAAATATTACTAATATGTAATATAGATTCTTAGGTGAGCCAAGTATGTCCACCTACAAGAACTGAACATTAAAGATTTCTTAAAAGAGCCAAAGAGTTACATTTTTTATACTCCATGGGTATGACAAATAGATTGTTATAAAGTGAGTTTTTCTTTCTTCTTCTTTTTTTTTTACTTTAAGGAACTTAAAAATGAGCCATGCAACTTTGTGCCTGTATGTGTACCATGCCACATTTAAAATAAAACACCATTTAGTCATGATCTGAAGTATTATGACAAAGGTTTGCAAGTGCAGGAACAAAATTTAAGGAGGCACTCCCCTTCAGGTCTGCTACTCTGGATAAGCTTCTCATTGAGTGTCTGCTTAACCTTTTCACTCTGATCATAGTGTTTTTCCTTGCTGTTTAAGAGTGGTCAGGATCTTGTAATGACTTTAGAACCCATTTCCTTTAAAAATAAGACCCAATGATACTGATATGTGTAAATCCAGCTAAAATTTAATTTTTAATTTTGAGTATGAAGTTAGCAGATTTTCATGTAGCCAGCACAATTGAAGTCACTTACTTTCCTATCCTGGTTGGTAATTAGGCACAGGGCCTTTTCTTTATTAAGGATTAGAGGAGTTAAACTTTGGGAAGTTTGATTGGATGGCTTCATACAAACACTTTTCATTACTTACTCCCAGCTGGCAAGAGCACTTTTTGGCAGCTCTTGTCTCTCACCCTTTGTTTGTAGTCTACTTTCTAAAGAACATCTAAGGTTGAGCTTGCAAACTTTAATAATTTGAAGCTAGCTAGAGAGTACCTTGAAGGGATCAGTGAACTCTGTTAGCTTCTTTTGTTTCTAGTGGAATTTTCTGAGAGTCTGAAAGAGAGAGAAGGTATAGATGCAGACATGTTGTATATAGTGTGCTTACTGTCCTGTTTTGTTTTAGCGAGTCTAGGGCTGTATTATATTTTTTGGTCTAATTCTAGTTGATTACAAATTGGCTATAACTCATTTCATATTACTCTCTTACATAGTATCCAAAGTACTGTATATGAATTGGTCTACTTTTTAGTCACTTGTTGACCTGAAATACAGAGTTTCTTTGAAACTCTGCATTTCTATCATATATATGTGGTAGTAAAAGAATTCATATAATTAAATAATGTTTTAGCAATATTTTCACAAATGTGGTTTACAAGTTACAAATAAGATTCCCTTCAAAAGTTTGTTAGTTGTTGTAAGGTTATGCACTTGGTCTCATAGAGATAATAGCTTCAACGGTTTTCATCCCAGGCTGCTACTCTTGACAAATAATATAAAATATCTCCATAGCTAAAGAGATGGCTCTGCAGCTAAAATGATTGCTGTTTTTACCAAGGACCTGATTTCATTGTGGATGCACCTGCCTGGCAGCTCACAACTCCAGTTGCAGGGGACCTGGTAGCTTCTGCTGCTCTCTATGGGCACTGCAATCAGAGTACAGACACATAATTGAAAATGGCAGAAATCTAAAAATAAGTAGTGTGGTAGGGACTTTTTTACAGAAAGATCATCTGAGATGTTGGGATGTAGCATCTTTGTTTATCCACACCAAAAATGATATATCACCTTTTTAAGAATAGTTTTTGAAAATAAATAAGTAATCCAACACAATTTTGATTTAGGACATCTAGAGATGGTGCGATTTCTTTTGGAAGCAGGCGCTGATCAAGAGCATAAAACAGATGAAATGCACACTGCTCTAATGGAGGCTTGCATGGTAAGATGGATAAAATACACATACGAAGTAAATTTTCATACGAGTGGGAGTGGGAGAGCTACTGTGAAGTAAATAGCCTTTTTTGTTTTGCAAAAGCTCTATTTTTTCTTTATTGTGAAACAGAACCTCAGCTGAACTGTTATTTTTAAGCTGGTGGTGATGATGATCACATGTTATCCAAGCATTTAGGAAATCAAAATAGGAAGATTGCTGTTATTTTGAGACAAGGTTGGGGACTATATAGTGAGTACCAGCTCAACCATGGTTACATCACAAGATTCCATCAAAGTATAAAGAACTGCCAGACAAGATTTCTGCCTTCCATCCCAGCAGTAACAAGGCAGAGACAGTGGGCCTATATGAGTTTTGGAACTATGTAGAAAGGACCCTGTCTCAAAAAAGCAAATGTATGTATGCACATGCAAACATATGAGCACGCACACATCTTTGAAAACAAAATATGAAAAAGAATCATACAAAGTTTGTCCCTGAAATTTAAATTATGTTAATACTCTTATAAATTATTGCATCTTAATTTATAGTCTTCACAAAAGAGATGTATCTAAAAAAAACCAGTATAGGAAGATTTATGAAAAATTTTATACAGTTGCCATTTAGTATTTGAATTATATTTTGCTTTTTTATTGTCAGCCCTATGTTTGCTTTAATCAGTTTCTCTTTTGAGCATGCATAAGTTTCTTTGGAACTTTTGAGTTCCTTGTCTGGTGGTCTTATGAAGATCAAATGAGACCCCTCACACAGCAACAATATTGACGTTTTCAATAATCTCCAATAAGGAAATTCAGTCACTGTTACTACCTTATACCACAAAAATACACGGTATTTAGACAAAGAGGAATTTTCTATAGATACATGTATTAAAAATATCATAAATAAATGGAAATATTTGGGCATGAATCTCTGATACTCAGTCTCAATAAATTAGATAGATACATAGATGGATGGATGGATGGATGGATGGATGGAATCAAAAGATGTATGAATAGATGCCAGGTGTTTGGAGATCTACCTAAAAACTTGAATCTCTGAGTTTGAATTTATGGAAAGCATTTAAAACCTGCTAAAATAGTAATGTTACTTGGAAATAAGGCATTAGAGTTATCAGGTATGTCTTGTTCTAGGCCAGTGTGGATATGACTTGCAGAGCAAGGTAAAATATGTATGAGGGAGTAATGAAGGATTAAAAGAAACTAGTTATTGGAGAGAAAAAAAAAAAAAAAAAAAAAACAGACCAGAAAGGAAATTCTCAAGTGGTTGCCAGTAATAAACTACCTTCTTTTCTTTTCACTTATGTTAAAATAACCAACAATAAAGGAAACGTGCACATTACGTTTGTTCATTTAACACATGGTACATTGTATTCTCTACTGTTTGGGAGCCTGTTTTCTGCCTAATCAAAAGCTCACCTAAGAGCTTATGAAAAATTTGTGTTTCTGTATCTGATCTTTGTCACTTATCAGTTAATTGTCCACCGTGCTCTGCAGGCACTCTGTGGCCTTAGGTTTGTTTTCATTATGAACTTGCCATCGCTTTCAGGATGGCTGATAAGTGCTTCTTGGTTATAGGTATCATTCTTCTCTATTTGCTTTAAATCTTCAAGCTCCTATTTTTCAGTTCTGTAAGCTGAAAGGGTACTGGTAACACATCATACAATTACTGAAGTGTCAGATGTAGATTTGTTCTTGTGTGAGTGAACATCAGCAAAATTTAGTGTATGGTAATTGAGAATTTTTTTTTTTTAATTTGAAGGTTTCTTTTATGGTGCTGACTTGATTTTATTTTTAATTGCTTATAAATAGGACGGCCATGTTGAAGTAGCTAGGTTGCTTCTTGACAGTGGTGCGCAAGTGAACATGCCAGCTGATTCATTTGAGTCACCATTGACCTTGGCTGCATGTGGAGGACATGTGGAACTTGCAGCCTTACTTATTGAAAGAGGAGCTAGTCTGGAAGAGGTCAATGATGAAGGTTATACTCCTTTGATGGAGGCAGCTCGTGAAGGACATGAAGAAATGGTGGCATTACTTCTAGGCCAAGGTAAGCACATCCAGCAAATACTAAATAACAAACGTGTAGAACACGAGTCTATGTTAAGATTGAATTTCTGCACTTTACCTAAGAAGATACACACTGAGCTATTGTTCCCAAACTTCTACTTTGTCTGCTGTAAAATGACTCACATACGCTTTTAAACAAATGAAGCAGAACTTTCTTCAGTGTAGAACTTCCAATATCGTGAGCTATGAGAAAATAAAAGAACAAACAAAAATCAAGTTCAAATGAACATTTTTCTTGAAGCCTAATGTAATGAGGGAGTTTTTTGAAGGTGGAAGACTTGCCCATAAGTAAGTGTGTGATGGAACTAGTGCCTGATGGAAGAGTATGGCAAACCCAGCTTGAGGTTTAATTCATGAATGTGTACAGCATGCCAGATGAGGGTTACACACTTGTAATCATAGTGCTTGGGTACTGAGTCCAGCCAGGGCTCATAAGGAGACACTATCTAGGGAAAAGAAAATAGCACAGAAAACCAACAAATGCCAGGTACATCAGAAACTTTCTCATACCATAAGGAACTTGTGGAAAAAGTAAGACAGTCCTAGTAGTATAAATATCTTACACTTAGACGATAATTGCCCATTGGATTTACAACCTTATTTTTCATCCAGTAGTTTTTTGGGTTTTTTTAACTTTGTAAAATCTGATCCATTTAATACAAAGGGCAAATTTCTTGTTTTTATGTATAGTTTCTTTTGACTAGAACTCTTAAAGTACAGATTTTGAAAAAAGGATTGTTTTAAATGTGAGTCATTTGCACTGCATGGTAATTCTGTTACTTTAGTCAGTTTTGTTTCTGTGGGGGTGGCGCAGGAAGCTCCTACAACAGTGCGTGTCATGGTACTAATTAAAATCAACACTGGTGTGGTGAGAGTAATGATGGTAATGGTGTTGCCTATGGTAATTCAATTAAGTGAATTAACCTCAGCTTGTGCAGCTTTATGTAAAATGATGCTGAAAATAAAACCTACATAAGGCCTTAGGAATATGCTGCTCGGGGTGGAATACTTAATGTTCTCAAGGACTTGGGTTTGGTCTTCACCCAACAGCATACAGTTGCCTAATATGGCAGGCCATGGGTTCATTCTCCAACACTGCCCCCCGCTCTAAATTCAAATAATGTATATAAATGTATCTTAACAGTCTGTACTTTAAGTATTGTTCAGGAAATAGTAATGGCTTAATAAATGTTAGTTACTGTGACTGATTGATATTGTATCAGTGTCTTTATCATCTATCCTCTTTATACAAGGGAATTGGGTAATATGACTCCTTTTAGTCATTACTGGGACCTTTTTAAACAAATATTCCAAGTGCATTTATCAAATACAGAATAAGTGAATGTACATTTTGTTTTTATTTTTTTACTGCCAGGAGTAGGGAAGAGACCTCTCTCTCTCTCTCTCTGTCTTTTTAAGATACAGTTACATTAAAAAACAACTTCCTTTAAGCAGAATCTTTATTTTAGGAGCAAATATCAATGCACAGACAGAAGAAACTCAAGAAACTGCCTTGACCCTTGCTTGCTGTGGAGGCTTTCTGGAAGTGGCAGACTTTCTGATTAAGGCTGGAGCTGATATAGAACTAGGCTGTTCGACCCCTTTGATGGAAGCTGCCCAAGAGGGTCACTTGGAGTTAGTCAAATACTTACTAGCTGCAGGTATGCTTGCTTGCTTGCTTGCTTGCTTTCTTTCTTTCTTTCTTTTTTTT